>NW_026878495.1:0-240054 GCF_032173495.1 Musca vetustissima | reverse complement strand
CGTTTCCATATAGCTGCAGGAACACAATGGGATGGGGGAGTGACCGGGCGTACATGCTCACCCACTCCGAATTTTGTTGTTAGTGTTCTCACCTCACTATGCCTGTCTGTAATTTGGACGTCGTACTGGGGTATATCGCAATCCATTTCAAAAGGCATTCTGCAGTATGGCGGGAGAATGTAGCTATTCGGGCTAATGGGGGCGAGCAAAATACGCATCGTTCGTCTATCTTCTGTCATCCCTGGACGGTGTATGAGGGCAAGAGCTGTCATTTGGAGCCATTGAAATTTGGTGGCGTCCAGCGGGTGCAGAAGTGTGTGATGCCTACGCCAGCAAGTGCGGCAGACGTCTTCGCTACGGCAATTCTCCAGGGTGTGCGAAAGACCCAAACAATTTTCGCATGCATTATGCTCCTCTACAAATCTTGCTCTGTTTGTTGGATGCATGGCCAGAAAGCATCGGCATAGTCTGAGGGAGTGACGTGTCGTGCAGATGGGGCAGCGATATTCTTCCAAAAAGGGGGACATCTTCCTGAGGGTAGTATAATAAGCGATTAGTTTAGGTTACATTTAAAAGATAATATTGGGATATTGAAGGACTAGGGACAGGAAATGTATTTTCGTTAATGCGATCGAGGTAGCAAAATCAATTTATGGACTGGACGTCTTATCACTCCCAAAGCGGTTTTTAGATCGACCACTCTAACATGCCTATCTTGGCCAGGATACAGTTTAATTACACGTCCTAATCGCCATTCGTTCGGACTTCCCATTTCTTGGGACAGAACTACTAAATCACCTAGGTTTAAGTTTTGTGATGGGTATTTCCATTTATTTCTTTTTTGAAGTTCTTTCAAATAGTCGGACTTCCACCGACGACAGAATTCTTGCTGAACAACTTTAAGCTTACGCCATCGATTCAGGAGTGCTGTTTTGGTAGGAATTTCCTCGGGTTCTGCTGGGGAAAGTAATGAACAGCCTGTCAGGAAATGACCAGGAGTCAGAGCCGTAAGATCATCAATATTTTCTGACTGTTGGGTCAAAAGCCGTGAATTGAGACAGGCTTCAATGGCGCCTAGAATTGTGCTGAATTCCTCATAAGTGTAATGAATTTGACCTGCGATCTTTTTAAGGTGATTCTTACAGCTCTTCACACCCGCCTCCAATAATCCTCCCATATGTGGGGCAGACGCAGGTATGAAATGCCATTCTAATTTGTGTTGGCCAAAATGTGATATGGCCTTTTCCTTAATATCGGATATGATTTTTCTGAAGTTAGTTTTGATTTCCCGAGCTGCTCCAACGAAATTATCGGAGAAGATTTTATTTGGACAGCCACGACGGGAGACAAAGCGAGTCAAGGCAGCCATGAAAGCTGGGGTAGAGAGATCGCTCACGGCTTCTAGGTGAATAGCTTTGGTGGCGAGACAGACAAAAAGACAAATGTAAACTTTAACGATTCGGCATCCTCGACCTGAGAAAGTTTTGAGATCGAATGGGCCAGCATAATCAACTCCCGTATTTGCAAAAGGCCTACTTAGAGTCGTTCTCTCACGTGGTAAAGCTGCCATCAGTTGTCCTTGCAACTTTTTACGGGCCAGAACACATTTGACACAATTATGAATGTGTGATTTGATTAAATTCTTTCCCCGAATAATCCAACATTCTAATCGTATGGTTGCCATCATTAACTGCGGTCCTCCATGTAATGTCATTTCATGAATAAATGCTATATAGAGTTTCGTGAACTTGCTCTTCGGGGACAGAATAAACGGATGTCTTTCATTATAAGACAACGACATGGTGGACCCGAGTCGTCCATTGGCTCTAATGATTTGGTCACTGTCCAAAAAGGGCGTAAGTGTGAGAAGAGGACTCTTCTTATCAATTGACTTCTTTAGGGACAGTGATTGGTATTCCTCAGGAAAATACCTCATTTGAGATAGCCTAATAAGTCGTTTTCGACCAGCCGAGAGTTCATCCGAAGACAATCTCACGTTTTCATAATTATACGTTTTCCTCGTGGCAGGTTGATTGGCTTTAATGAACCTTTCGACATATCCAAATGAATGTATCGCTGTTGTAAGACGATGTAGGTGTTTTAAATGAGGTTCAAGACTATCATTTTCGGTATTTTTAGCTTGTAGTTCAATCTCCGCAGATCTAGCTAAATGAGTCTGTGAAGCTTTCTTTTCCAGATGAATATCGGGAATATTTATATTCGAGGGCCAGAATTCTTGTGCTTGTTGGAGCCACTTTGGTCCAAACCACCACTGATTTGCCTCCTTTAATTCTAAAGGGGTCACCCCCCGGGTTGCTAGATCAGCGGGGTTGTCATGTGTAGAAACATGCTTCCAATTATTACCGACTTTCTCTTGAATTTTTGCTACCCTGTTGGCTACAAACGTTGTCCAAGTGTGAGATGGTTTTTTAAGCCATGCTAAGACTATTGTTGAATCTGACCAAAGGTGCACTGTATGATCTTTGATAGACAGTTTGGGCAGAAAAACGTGTATTAAGTTAGCAAGCAAATGAGATCCACAGAGCTCTAGTCGGGGTAGTGAAAGTTTCTTAATTAGAGCTACTTTAGTTTTTGACACCAATAAATTCGAGACAATGTAGTTTCCTATTTGTATTTTTGCATACAGTACTGCTGCATAGGCTAGTTCTGATGCATCGCAAAATCCATGTATGTCTATTGTGCATTCTGGTGAATATTTCACCCATCGTGGTATTTTAATCTGGTCAATGTTGACATAATTCTCTAAAAAGGATTTCCATTTCATTAGAGAGACAGGTTTTAATTGATCATCCCATTGTATTTCATCTAACCACAACTGTTGCATAAATATTTTTGCGGTTATGATAATCGGGGCAAGCCACCCTAATGGGTCAAACAGTCGAGATATTATCGATAAAACTTCTCTTTTCGTAAATGAATTTTTGTTTATTATTTTTTCTGTCACGAAATAAAATGCATCTGTCTTAGCGTTCCATCTTATTCCTAGCGTTTTTGTCATACTTTTATCATCAAAATCAAGGAATTCTCCGTTGAGAAGATGGTTGCGAGGAAGATCTTTTATAATTTCTTTACAGTTGGATGTCCATTTTCGTAGATCAAATCCTGCTGATTTCAAAATGTCTATCAATTGCTGTTTTGCAGCAATTCTTTCAGGAATCGAATGTGTGCCTACAAGTGCATCATCCACATACATATTGTCTCTTAGTATTTTTGCCCCCATTGGAAAGTTATGTTCCTCATATATAAAATTAACAACCAGCCTTTAAATTGTGTTCGATAAAATTTTATTATTCGCTGGGACAGTTATTTTTTATTCACAAGTAAATTTATTTTCATAATACCCAGGGACAGAAACAAAATTGTGTTTGCTCATATACAAAGGGCCACAATATTCAAATGTCTACAAATGTTCCCCACCTTTGTGTGCAAACGTGTAAGAGATGATGAGAGCGAAAGTAATAATCTCAAATTGTATGTTCCTCTATATTTTCATAGTTATCTTTCTATGCTTCCGTTATTCTGGTTGTTTTGTTTCTATTAACCCAACTTTTGTTTCAGGAACAGTGTCTCGGTTTCAACAAATGTGCTGTTTCTTAGCACAATAATTCGAAAATCATAAACGATCATTTATAATTCGGGACCATCTTATTATTTTCATAAATTTATATAATGTTCCATAAATAATTTATTTTTATTGTCTTCTTCCTCTTGTAGAAAAATTTCTTTATAATAGCAATCAAAATTTTCCAATAATTGTTCTCGAACCACTGTGTTGCGTTCTATGTTGTTCTTTTCCTCTTCTTTTACAACTCTTCTCAACGATCGCAACAACAATAACGAGCAGCCACTCTCAATGTTTGCGTAGACAATCAGCATGCGTGTTGTTGTTGTTGTAATGCACCCAAGTGGCCATGACCTATCTCAACAACAATTTGAAAGGTAACGGGTTTCTAATTTTTTTTGCTAATCTGTTTTTCTATTTTACAGAAATTTTGCAACCTCGTATTTGACGACGGAGGGATAGGTTTGGGAGAGGATTGGTATGGGATGTTATTTATTGTTGTTGTTATGTAGGGCCAGAAATTTAAGGAAGCACATCTCCATATAAAAATTGTGTAGGTACGTACCGTTGCCTTGAATGATATTGGCCTGACTGTGGACTATAGTTTTCGAAGGACCTTATGTTATGTTGCAATACAAAACTTTACTCCGGCCGTCGAAATATCCTACTCCAAGGCAGATGATTCTTTCAGTTGGCTAGGTTGTTGGTAGCAGCCAAGGCGCTGTTGATTTGTTGAGAAAAAACACGGGTTGTTGTTCGCCTAGGTCGAGACACTACAAAAGGCACTTGTTTGTTTGTATTCGCCTATGTTGAGGCACTAGTAAATTCACTGTTTAATATGCCTTATATGAGGCAATAGTAAAACACTTATAAGTTTAATAATAATATTTGATTTATTTCAATATATCTGTTTGACAAATTCGTTTTGGTTGTGGTTATCGGTAACTGTTTCTTTCTTTACGTCTGCACTCACTCAACTTCAAATTCAACTGAGTTGAGGCAGAACAAAAATAAAGGGAGCGAAAGAAGAAAACAAAAAAAAAAAAATAAAATAAAACAATGATCAAAACAAAGGGTTGACAGCTTTCGTCAGAGATGGCACGCCTGTTTATGTACAGTGATGGCACTAGAACAATGGTGATACATATTAATTACAAGATGTACATAAACAATATGTAACATATTAGATTTTAAAACATTTTTAACTTCATTAAATTTTATCGAAGTGGTGCTAGGATTATGAGATTGCGCATTGAAAACCGCGATATTTATAGTATCAACCGTTAGAGCAAAATTTTCTTATAAAAGCATCATCGCTGACAATCTCATCTAAAACATTACGTGAAACCATAAATGAAAATTAGAAAAATGTGCGTTAAGGACAAGAAATTAATTATAAACATCTTAAAAATCATTATATCGAAATCCTAAAATGAAATAAGCTGACTACAAAAAATGGAATATTTAATTTTTAAACTTTGAATCATTTAAATTTAAAAGTTAAATACATTTAAAAATTGAATCATTTATGGTTTTCTTTAAAAAAAAATAATGGTACTCAAAACATGTTGGGAATTGTTACCTTTATTTTAGACTAATTTCCTTTTATAAAAAAATATTTTTTTTGTTCGTAGTGTAATTCATTCTGTTAATTTAGTGTAAATATGGCAATATAGAAATTTTTTTACTTTTTGTGCAGATTCAATTCTATATATTTGTATTCGATTTTAATTATGTACAAATCACTTTAAGGAATTAGAGATTTCAATATAAAGTTATGTAGGTTTAATTGTTGTAGGCACTATTATTTAACTAGTTTTTATTTTTAAAATTTCACTTTTCATTAGTATATATGGGCAATATTGCCTATTTTTTAATAATCCATTTTCAAAAAATCAGCTTTTTTGTTTATGTGGCACATCAATGATTTTTGGTACACGTATAGAGAAAAATGTTCTGACTCCGAAACCGTTCGCAATCAAATTTTTGGTTGATGCGCGCAGAAGTTATCGAGTTTCTAATTTTGGGCATAAGAAAAAATCTTAAAATTACGTCGTTTATTATATTGACCAAAACATTGATATAGATCTTCCTCCGTAAAATAAGAATATGAATATATTATAATAATCGCGATAAAGTTGCACATCTTCGCGAAATATGAGAAAAATAAAAAATATAGCAGATTACATAAATATTTTCATTATATCAATGACATACACACACCTAAAAATTAATTTACAAATATCTACATAATCTAAACACCAAGATGAATTAAATGATTTCAAAATCACACAAGTCCGTGTAGCGGTTTGTAAATCACAGCGACAACAAAACATGATATTGAGGAAAAATATTTGTTTTTGGTTCGAAAAAATAATGTCATCATATTTATTTTTTTAATTATTTACAAGAAAATTCAGAAAAATTTTGGGGTTATTCTGCTATTTTACCCGAATTTCGCCGAAAAATTTACATATATAATAATAATCACTTTTTGTGTATAAGTATACGCCTTGCGGATTATATCAAGACCCTTCCGATAAATCTTGGGGTTCTATAAATAGGAATAAATCTTAAAATAAAATAATATTATGAAATATACATTTTAAATTGCGTCTAAATCGCGTAATTCTCAAAATCATTTGATGCACATGCGGTTTTCAGGAAGTACTGAAGTGTATCTTCCAATCCATATGTATTTTGCGAAATTTCATTTGACGGCTAAGATGTGCCACACGTTGCATTGAAGTACCCAAAAAATCGTAAAACGCGAAGAATTTCCGAAAACTCCATATGCCATTAACGCGCATCCGATTTCGGTGTGCACCCTAAAAAATACATCGATCTATACCGATTTCAATGTGGTCCATTAAGAACCATGGATGTGCCACCTCACACTATTTTTGAGATAAATTGGGTACATCTCTCTTTCGGCTGAAGTTTTAAAGTTCTCTTTTCGAAAAAGAACAAAATCCGTATGAGGTCATTTATTGAAGCGGAAATGATTCACAGAAAACGCAAATAAATCCGCGATATTTTCAAAAACATTTTTTGCCAAATTTCGTGTTTTTGGAAGGCCAGTTCTCGCCGTTCTAGTAGATGGATTTTCACGAAGAAGATTTTATATCATCCGAAACGTAAAAAAACCTTTTTGATCGCGGGTACCCATGTCATTCAGTTGACAGATCTAAAAATTTGGCCCGAAAAATAGGTTTTTTAGAAATTTGATGGCACAAAATTTTCACCATCGGATGAGTATTACTCTGAAGATGTGCATACTACATACACAAAATACATATCAAATTACGCAGATTCGCGACTACAATAATCTTATAAACGATTTTTAGAAATTCCTGTTTGCGTATTAAAGCTAGAAGTAAAATTAAAAAAAAAACACTCAAAATCGAGATTCAAAATGTCAGCATCATTTAAAGATAGATGCAGTTAAATTTTTGAAAAATGATGCATAAGGGCCGTAGTCCCCATTTTGTTGGCTTCTAGTTTTACTTTGACACGAAGACCGTGAAATGAGTGGCTTAGTCACAAATCGTTAGAGAATAGAAAAAAACTGGTTCGCCTCATCCTGTTTTTATACATTTTTTTACATTAAAGTAGACACAGCTTCCACCAAAATAAAGTTTGGAGGTCAAGATCATGAACAGTTTGCAACGACAGATCAATTGACCCAAAACTATTCACTTTATTCATATACTTAAGTAATTCCCGAGTTATAAAGGAGTGAACCTCCGCTTCAGCTATGTTAAAAAATTGGCAATATTGCCCATATATATATTTATATTAGAGCGGGCCAATTTGTACAAAGGCGAAAAATTCGATTAAATCCAGCTACTAGGATGATTCTATGGACAATTCTAACCAACTTTGGTAAAGGTCTATCTCGATTTTCAAGTTTCCCACTTTTCAAAAAATGATTTTTCCCCTATAACATCAAAGCTTCAAACTTCGATTTTTTCTTCATCGTTATATTATCTTTTTTATGTGTATATGGGGGATTATTGGGGTCGAGAAATTCATTTCTGATCTTTATTTTTTTAAATATGACCACCGCCAGAGGGTGTTTCACACATATTTTAACTATTTTTCTTTTTTCTGAGAAAAATTACATCATCGATTTTTCCATTATTGGATGGTAAAATTTAATTTAATACATCTAATATCTTTTTTTAATGTTGCAGTTGAATTCGGGATACCGAGGAAGAAATAAAATAAAGATCAATTTGACAGAAAAACTTGTAATTTTTCTCAGAAATTGTACGAGAAATAGTTAAAATATGTATGAAACGCCCCCTGGCGGTTGTCATAGGTCAAAATAAATATCAGATACACATAAAAAAGATAATATAACGATGAATAAAAAATCGAATTTTGAATCAAAATGATGTTATGGGGTATAAAAAAGGTGCAGTCAACGCCCGGTATAACGAATTCGGGAAACATTTTACACTGACTATCGCATATGATGAACGTTTTATATTATATACTGGGTATAAAGAAAGGCGAAAAAAGAATCGGCCTTCGAATTCATTGAAAAGTGGATGAACATTTTTGTGTTTAAATAATAAAATTTATATAACGATATTTTCGCTATAGCGAATGGGTCTGACAATATATCATCCGTTATACCGGGCGTTGACTGTATTTCAATTCAGTACGAGTACATAATTTCGGCTGTTGTGCTGTGATGATTATATTTCTCATTGAAGACAAATCAATAAAGAAAATAATTACAGATTCGTAATTGTAGAGTCCGGCAACACTGCAAGATATTTTAAAATGCAACTGAGAAAAATATGTATTCCACCTTTTCAAGAATTTTGATAATTTTCCATTTATGATTTCTTGAAATCCTTGCATTTTAGGTATATAGTGTCTTCGGCAATATTACTGATAAAATATCGAGAAATATTTTTGTATGCAACTTTAATCCTCAACCAACTCATTAAAGGGGTCTTTTCGTTCCCCTTTTCCAGGAATAATTGAAAATGTTCACCATAAAGTTTTACTATAAGTCTCAGAATAGACTAAAACTCAAAAATCAGCCTAGACTTCAAAAATCTTAATAAAACAAATTCTCATTTTATGGTTAATATCGTACTTATTATTAGTTTTCACTCTTGTTCATTTGCTACTCGAGTTAAGACGTGTTTTTCTGATTAGCAAGTGTCGTCCACATTCACAGTATCACACATAAATATCATCATAACAAAAACAAAATTAAACGTTCTCGCGGAGAAGACGCTGTTACTCATGGCCACAGCATGAGTAAAAAAACAAAACATATCAGCTCTCCGAGAGCAGAGAATCTAAACTATTTTCACCCTCTGAAAACAATCGATGATGATAGTGACAATGTTGGAGAAGAAATAATTATCGATGACTCAATAAAAAAGGTGAGAATACCTCCGATAACACTTCTCAAGTGCAAAATTGAACAGTTGCATGAAATGTGCAGAATTTTAAAAGTAACGGACTATTCCATCAAAAAAATATCAATTGGACTTAAACTGCATTGTGCCAAGGAAGAGGATTTTAAATTGGTCTGCGAAAGAGCATCACCGCAATTTAATTTCGAATTTTTTACAAGATGACAAGAAGCCATATAAAGCCATTCTTTTGGATATAGAAAAAAAGGGATCCTCAAAAAATTAAAAGCTTGCTATTAGCAAAAGCCTGAAATGCACTGATGTGAAACTCGTTACAATAAAGCAAAATAACGATGAGAAAGTTATCTATGTTGTCTACTTTGAGAGAAAGTCAATAACATTCAAAGAGCTTAATGAACTCCATTTAACTATTGAGTATATGAAAGTGAAATGGGTGCACCAAAAACCGAATCAATCGAAACCCACCCAGTGTCACAACTGTCAAATGCTCGGACATGGATCCAGTAGGGACAATGTTAAATCGTTCTGCTCAAATTGTGCAGGAAATCATATTACAGCAAACTGTAATGAAAATATTTTGAAATGTGCAAATTGTGGTGGTGATCATAAGGCTACCTTTACTCAATGTCCCAGTAGATTAAAATACATTGAAATAAGAGATAGCCTGAAGCCGAAAAGGAATATTCGTAGCCAAACAAATTATTCAACGTACCAGAATTATAATAATAAATTTCCTAACAAACTGAATCAAGTATTACCTCTTGAAAATAGTTGGGCAAATATTAAACAAACTTAACAAAATAATTTGTTCTCAATCAAGGAATTAAAAAACTTAACATTCGAATTAATTTCTAAACTAAGAAATTGTAAAACAAAACTTGACCAGTTTGATGTCATAACTGGCATTGCTGTTAAATTTCTAAATTGAGCAATAACATAAAAATAATTTCCTGGAATGTCAGAGGCGTAAGGAATAAACAAGAAGAACTTATTCAATTTTTAAACATAAATGAGATTGACATTTGTCTAACCAATTCTTCACATGCTATCGTAATGATCGCCGTGATAGAAGAGGTGGAGGCGTTGCTGTATTAATTAGAAGAAAGATCCAACATAAGATGTTAAAACCTCTAAATACAAAACTTATTGAAAATATTGGTATTCAGGTTTATAAACATCACTGCAATAGAAATATATGCTTATTTCCCGGGAGGTTCACGAAATTTGCAACGAAAAGAACACTTTTTATCGGATATTCACAAAATGACAAATACTAAACAGCTCCAATGATAAAACTGAACATTCTTTCTACATATTCAAGAAAGCCAAATAGAGTAGATTTAAATCGTACATTAGCAGGGAACTAAAATTAAACAATTTGGACGACACAACTGAATTAAATATAGATCATTTATTAAAAAATTTCACCAACAATATCGAAGGGGCTATTGATGTTAGCGTTCCGAAGTGTAAATATAAGAATAAGTTTATTCAATTACCTCAAAACATCAAGGAAATGATCCAGTTCCGAAACATCTATAAACGAAATTGGAAACGTTATAGAGACACTGAAGATAGACACCAAATGAACGTACTCAATAAAAAGATAAATATGGAATTATTTGAATTTCGAAACAAAAATTGGAATAAAACATTAACAGTGTTGGAAAAAGCCTCATCTCCATTCTGGAAAATATCAAAAGTGTTGAAGAAAATGAAAAATATTATACCACCTCTAAAATCCAACAATAATATGTTTTTCACAGAGGAGGAAAAATGTGAGGTTCTAGCAAAAACGTTTATTGAAAACCATTCTATTTCTCAATCGCTCAGTGATATAAATACAACGCTTCAAGTAACCCGTATTGTCGTCTACATAAATGCGTCTCGGCCTGAACCATCAAGTCTACAGCTGACTACCACTAAACAAGTCATAAGTTTAATTAAAAAACACCACTTGAAGAGCTAAGCCACAGAATAAAGTCTTCAAAACATAGTGGAACATGTCCAAAATGGTCCCCAAGAGAATCACAAATCCATTACGCTGTTGTCAATGTCATATCATAATAAGATGGATATATGAGCGATGTGACGAGGCACTTTGTGTGGAAAGAGTGTTTCAAAAATTTTCATACTCAAAAAATGCATGTATTAGGCCATTGTACCCGCTTGAAACATTTCTATTTCTCAATCGCTCAGTGATATAAATACAACGCTGGAAGTAACCCGTATTGTCGTCTACATAAATGCGTCTCGGCCTGAACCATCAAGTCTACAGCTGACTACCACTAAACAAGTCATAAGTTTAATTAAAAAACAAAAAGTCCCCGGGTGTCGATGGAATAAATAATAATTGCTTAAAATATGTTCCAATAAATGGATTTAAATACCTAACAAAAATAATGAATGCTTGTTTAAAACTGTGTTATTTTTCGAGAAAATGGAAACTTTCTAAAACAGTTCCTATTCACAAAATTAGCAAACCTGATAATGATCCAAAATCATACAGACCAATGATAGATCATTCTGTGTACATATCGGAAAATCAAAATCTAGGCGAGTTAACCCATTCGTTGCCATTGTACCTGCTTGAGTACAGAAAAACAGGAATATTCGAATAACCGTAAATTGAAGCAGACGAGTTTTTTGTCAAAGCTTGTTTTGCAGTAACACAATACACACTGTGCTTAACAAAAGCAAGTAAACAAAGTATTAAAAAAATATTCCGTTATGCGAAATTTTCTTTATTTTCCACACGTCTATGCTAGTTTTTCGCATTTTGCATAGGTCAGTGACAACTTAGCGTTGTTGTGGTTTGTGTGTTATTTAACAGAAAGTGTTTCTTCCAGATTTTTAAAGAATAATAATTGTGTTTTCATAAGTATAAATAATTGAAACAAAAAACAATTGTTTTGAGATCATAACGTGAGTTACAAAATTAGTGTACTCGCTTGAGTACAATGGATAATGGTGTGTGCATTTTCCTTAGAGTTATCTTTGCATTGAAATGACATTAGAAACCATCAAAACTTTAAGCTTTTATGGTAGACGTTTTAAAATGTTGGACAGCGCTTTAGATTTCCTAGAAAATTGCCCAAACCGTACTAATTTTGATATTTCTATAATTCCAACTGATCCAGTTTGCGTTACTAATGAAGACGAAGATGATACATCACTTGAAGAGCTAAGCCGCAGAATAAAGTCTTCAAAACATAGTGGAACATGTCCAAAATGGTCAAAAGGTATAGCAACTGTTGAACGTATTATTCTTAAGGGGAAAGCATCAAGTGACGGCTAAAGGGCTTCTCAAACTTTAAACGCGTAAGGGGCGTAGTCCCCATTTTGTTGGCTTCTAGTTTTACTTTGACACGAAGACCGTGAAATGAGTGGCTTAGTCACAAATCGTTAGAGAATAGAAAAAAACTGGTTCGCCTCATCCTGTTTTTATACATTTTTTTACATTAAAGTAGACACAGCTTCCACCAAAATAAAGTTTGGAGGTCAAGATCATGAACAGTTTGCAACGACAGATCAATTGACCCAAAACTATTCACTTTTTTTCATATACTTAAGGGAACCCACCCCCCCATTCTCGATTTTTTATTTTTAAGATTTTAAATGGGCTGGTAAATGAATACCAATGCTTGTTAAGATTTGTAACTTTGCACATATATATTTGAAGATTTAAAAAGGAAGAAAAATAAATGGCGGGCATGATAACTCCTCACTGGAACATCGGAATCCGAAAATTCCAACTGTGTTAGAAAGAGAACATGTCTGGCTCTCGTATGAACTAGGATTATTGACTTCGCTCTAAAATTAACAAAATGGTGGACCTTTGAAAAATTTTTTTTGGAAAATCGCCGATTTTTTACCAAAAACCATGTTAAAAAATAAGGAAGATCTTCACCGATTGGCTTTATCCTAGTTCATACGAGAGCTATACACTCTCAGAGAAACGCTGCAAAATTTGGAACCGATTGGATTATTGGTTTTTGAGTTATCGTGCCCGCCATTCACAAAAAAATGTTTAGAGTAAAACGCGTTTAAAGTTTGAGAAGCCCTTTAGCCGTCACTTAATGTTGATACAATAAATCGGATATATCTTCAAGACTTCTTGAGATTTTCACTTGAAATTTTGTAGAGACATTCCTTAATCAGTGTAGATTCGAATTATATCAACAAAAATTTTGACACCGAGAATGGGGGGGTCCCCTTAAGTAATTCCCGAGTTATAAAGGAGTGAACCTCCGCTTCAGCTATGTTAAAAAATTGGCAATATTGCCCATATATATATTTATATTAGAGCGGGCCAATTTGTACAAAGGCGAAAAATTCGATTAAATCCAGCTACTAGGATGATTCTATGGACAATTCTAACCAACTTTGGTAAAGGTCTATCTCGATTTTCAAGTTTCCCACTTTTCAAAAAATGATTTTTCCCCTATAACATCAAAGCTTCAAACTTCGATTTTTTCTTCATCGTTATATTATCTTTTTTATGTGTATATGGGGGATTATTGGGGTCGAGAAATTCATTTCTGATCTTTATTTTTTTAAATATGACCACCGCCAGAGGGTGTTTCACACATATTTTAACTATTTTTCTTTTTTCTGAGAAAAATTACATCATCGATTTTTTCCATTATTAGATGGTAAAATTTAATTTAATACATCTAATATCTTTTTTTAATGTTGCAGTTGAATTCGGGATACCGAGGAAGAAATAAAATAAAGATCAATTTGACAGAAAAACTTGTAATTTTTCTCAGAAATTGTACGAGAAATAGTTAAAATATGTATGAAACGCCCCCTGGCGGTTGTCATAGGTCAAAATAAATATCAGATACACATAAAAAAGATAATATAACGATGAATAAAAAATCGAATTTTGAATCAAAATGATGTTATGGGGTATAAAAAAGGTGCAGTCAACGCCCGGTATAACGAATTCGGGAAACATTTTACACTGACTATCGCATATGATGAACGTTTTATATTATATACTGGGTATAAAGAAAGGCGAAAAAAGAATCGGCCTTCGAATTCATTGAAAAGTGGATGAACATTTTTGTGTTTAAATAATAAAATTTATATAACGATATTTTCGCTATAGCGAATGGGTCTGACAATATATCATCCGTTATACCGGGCGTTGACTGTATTTCAATTCAGTACGAATACATAATTTCGGCTGTTGTGCTGTGATGATTATATTTCTCATTGAAGACAAATCAATAAAGAAAATAATTACAGATTCGTAATTGTAGAGTCCGGCAACACTGCAAGATATTTTAAAATGCAACTGAGAAAAATATATATTCCACCTTTTCAAGAATTTTGATAATTTTCCATTTATGATTTCTTGAAATCCTTGCATTTTAGGTATATAGTGTCTTCGGCAATATTACTGATAAAATATCGAGAAATATTTTTGTATGCAACTTTAATCCTCAACCAACTCATTAAAGGGGTCTTTTCGTTCCCCTTTTCCAGGAATAATTGAAAATGTTCACCATAAAGTTTTACTATAAGTCTCAGAGTAGACTAAAACTCAAAAATCAGCCTAGACTTCAAAAATCTTAATAAAACAAATTCTCATTTTATGGTTAATATCGTACTTATTATTAGTTTTCACTCTTGTTCATTTGCTACTCGAGTTAAGACGTGTTTTTCTGATTAGCAAGTGTCGTCCACATTCACAGTATCACACATAAATATCATCATAACAAAAACAAAATTAAACGTTTCATGGCCACAGCATGAGTAAAAAAACAAAACATATCAGCTCTCCGAGAGCAGAGAATCTAAACTATTTTCACCCTCTGAAAACAATCGATGATGATAGTGACAATGTTGGAGAAGAAATAATTATCGATGACTCAATAAAAAAGGTGAGAATACCTCCGATAACACTTCTCAAGTGCAAAATTGAACAGTTGCATGAAATGTGCAGAATTTTAAAAGTAACGGACTATTCCATCAAAAAAATATCAATTGGACTTAAACTGCATTGTGCCAAGGAAGAGGATTTTAAATTGGTCTGCGAAAGAGCATCACCGCAATTTAATTTCGAATTTTTTACAAGATGACAAGAAGCCATATAAAGCCATTCTTTTGGATATAGAAAAATTAAAAAAATTAAAAGCTTGCTATTAGCAAAAGCCTGAAATGCACTGATGTGAAACTCGTTACAATAAAGCAAAATAACGATGAGAAAGTTATCTATGTTGTCTACTTTGAGAGAAAGTCAATAACATTCAAAGAGCTTAATGAACTCCATTTAACTATTGAGTATATGAAAGTGAAATGGGTGCACCAAAAACCGAATCAATCGAAACCCACCCAGTGTCACAACTGTCAAATGCTCGGACATGGATCCAGTAGGGACAATGTTAAATCGTTCTGCTCAAATTGTGCAGGAAATCATATTACAGCAAACTGTAATGAAAATATTTTGAAATGTGCAAATTGTGGTGGTGATCATAAGGCTACCTTTACTCAATGTCCCAGTAGATTAAAATACATTGAAATAAGAGATAGCCTGAAGCCGAAAAGGAATATTCGTAGCCAAACAAATTATTCAACGTACCAGAATTATAATAATAAATTTCCTAACAAACTGAATCAAGTATTACCTCTTGAAAATAGTTGGGCAAATATTAAACAAACTTAACAAAATAATTTGTTCTCAATCAAGGAATTAAAAAACTTAACATTCGAATTAATTTCTAAACTAAGAAATTGTAAAACAAAACTTGACCAGTTTGATGTCATAACTGGCATTGCTGTTAAATTTCTAAATTGAGCAATAACATAATCCCGGGAGGTTCACGAAATTTGCAACGAAAAGAACACTTTTTAACGGATATTCACAAAATGACAAATACTAAACAGCTCCAATGATAAAACTGAACATTCTTTCTACATATTCAAGAAAGCCAAATAGAGTAGATTTAAATCGTACATTAGCAGTTGTTGTTGTTGTTGTTTTGTTGTTGTTTTTTGGGTGCAAAGAAAAGTCCACATTTTCGATGGCGGGCATGATAACTCCTCACTGGAACATCGGAATCCGAAAATTCCAACTGTGTTAGAAAGAGGACATGTCTGGCTCTCGTATGAACTAGGATTATTGACTTCGCTCTAAAATTAACAAAATGGTGGACCTTTGAAAAATTTTTTTTTGGAAAATCGCCGATTTTTTACCAAAAACCATGTTAAAAAATAAGGAAGATCTTCACCGATTGGCTTTATCCTAGTTCATACGAGAGCTATACACTCTCAGAGAAACGCTGCAAAATTTGGAACCGATTGGATTATTGGTTTTTGAGTTATCGTGCCCGCCATTCACAAAAAAATGTTTAGAGTAAAACGCGTTTAAAGTTTGAGAAGCCCTTTAGCCGTCACTTAATGTTGATACAATAAATCGGATATATCTTCAAGACTTCTTGAGATTTTCACTTGAAATTTTGTAGAGACATTCCTTAATCAGTGTAGATTCGAATTATATCAACAAAAATTTTGACACCGAGAATGGGGGGGTCCCCTTAAGTAATTCCCGAGTTATAAAGGAGTGAACCTCCGCTTCAGCTATGTTAAAAAATTGGCAATATTGCCCATATATATATTTATATTAGAGCGGGCCAATTTGTACAAAGGCGAAAAATTCGATTAAATCCAGCTACTAGGATGATTCTATGGACAATTCTAACCAACTTTGGTAAAGGTCTATCTCGATTTTCAAGTTTCCCACTTTTCAAAAAATGATTTTTCCCCTATAACATCAAAGCTTCAAACTTCGATTTTTTCTTCATCGTTATATTATCTTTTTTATGTGTATATGGGGGATTATTGGGGTCGAGAAATTCATTTCTGATCTTTATTTTTTTAAATATGACCACCGCCAGAGGGTGTTTCACACATATTTTAACTATTTTTCTTTTTTCTGAGAAAAATTACATCATCGATTTTTTCCATTATTAGATGGTAAAATTTAATTTAATACATCTAATATCTTTTTTTAATGTTGCAGTTGAATTCGGGATACCGAGGAAGAAATAAAATAAAGATCAATTTGACAGAAAAACTTGTAATTTTTCTCAGAAATTGTACGAGAAATAGTTAAAATATGTATGAAACGCCCCCTGGCGGTTGTCATAGGTCAAAATAAATATCAGATACACATAAAAAAGATAATATAACGATGAATAAAAAATCGAATTTTGAATCAAAATGATGTTATGGGGTATAAAAAAGGTGCAGTCAACGCCCGGTATAACGAATTCGGGAAACATTTTACACTGACTATCGCATATGATGAACGTTTTATATTATATACTGGGTATAAAGAAAGGCGAAAAAAGAATCGGCCTTCGAATTCATTGAAAAGTGGATGAACATTTTTGTGTTTAAATAATAAAATTTATATAACGATATTTTCGCTATAGCGAATGGGTCTGACAATATATCATCCGTTATACCGGGCGTTGACTGTATTTCAATTCAGTACGAATACATAATTTCGGCTGTTGTGCTGTGATGATTATATTTCTCATTGAAGACAAATCAATAAAGAAAATAATTACAGATTCGTAATTGTAGAGTCCGGCAACACTGCAAGATATTTTAAAATGCAACTGAGAAAAATATGTATTCCACCTTTTCAAGAATTTTGATAATTTTCCATTTATGATTTCTTGAAATCCTTGCATTTTAGGTATATAGTGTCTTCGGCAATATTACTGATAAAATATCGAGAAATATTTTTGTATGCAACTTTAATCCTCAACCAACTCATTAAAGGGGTCTTTTCGTTCCCCTTTTCCAGGAATAATTGAAAATGTTCACCATAAAGTTTTACTATAAGTCTCAGAATAGACTAAAACTCAAAAATCAGCCTAGACTTCAAAAATCTTAATAAAACAAATTCTCATTTTATGGTTAATATCGTACTTATTATTAGTTTTCACTCTTGTTCATTTGCTACTCGAGTTAAGACGTGTTTTTCTGATTAGCAAGTGTCGTCCACATTCACAGTATCACACATAAATATCATCATAACAAAAACAAAATTAAACGTTCTCGCGGAGAAGACGCCGTTACTCATGGCCACAGCATGAGTAAAAAAAACAAAACATATCAGCTCTCCGAGAGCAGAGAATCTAAACTATTTTCACCCTCTGAAAACAATCGATGATGATAGTGACAATGTTGGAGAAGAAATAATTATCGATGACTCAATAAAAAAGGTGAGAATACCTCCGATAACACTTCTCAAGTGCAAAATTGAACAGTTGCATGAAATGTGCAGAATTTTAAAAGTAACGGACTATTCCATCAAAAAAATATCAATTGGACTTAAACTGCATTGTGCCAAGGAAGAGGATTTTAAATTGGTCTGCGAAAGAGCATCACCGCAATTTAATTTCGAATTTTTTACAAGATGACAAGAAGCCATATAAAGCCATTCTTTTGGATATAGAAAAAAAGGGATCCTCAAAAAATTAAAAGCTTGCTATTAGCAAAAGCCTGAAATGCACTGATGTGAAACTCGTTACAATAAAGCAAAATAACGATCAGAAAGTTATCTATGTTGTCTACTTTGAGAGAAAGTCAATAACATTCAAAGAGCTTAATGAACTCCATTTAACTATTGAGTATATGAAAGTGAAATGGGTGCACCAAAAACCGAATCAATCGAAACCCACCCAGTGTCACAACTGTCAAATGCTCGGACATGGATCCAGTAGGGGCAATGTTAAATCGTTCTGCTCAAATTGTGCAGGAAATCATATTACAGCAAACTGTAATGAAAATATTTTGAAATGTGCAAATTGTGGTGGTGATCATAAGGCTACCTTTACTCAATGTCCCAGTAGATTAAAATACATTGAAATAAGAGATAGCCTGAAGCCGAAAAGGAATATTCGTAGCCAAACAAATTATTCAACGTACCAGAATTATAATAATAAATTTCCTAACAAACTGAATCAAGTATTACCTCTTGAAAATAGTTGGGCAAATATTAAACAAACTTAACAAAATAATTTGTTCTCAATCAAGGAATTAAAAAACTTAACATTCGAATTAATTTCTAAACTAAGAAATTGTAAAACAAAACTTGACCAGTTTGATGTCATAACTGGCATTGCTGTTAAATTTCTAAATTGAGCAATAACATAATCCCGGGAGGTTCACGAAATTTGCAACGAAAAGAACACTTTTTAACGGATATTCACAAAATGACAAATACTAAACAGCTCCAATGATAAAACTGAACATTCTTTCTACATATTCAAGAAAGCCAAATAGAGTAGATTTAAATCGTACATTAGCAGGGAACTAAAATTAAACAATTTGGACGACACAACTGAATTAAATATAGATCATTTATTAAAAAATTTCACCAACAATATCGGAGGGGCTATTGATGTTAGCGTTCCGAAGTGTAAATATAAGAATAAGTTTATTCAATTACCTCAAAACATCAAGGAAATGATCCAGTTCCGAAACATCTATAAACGAAATTGGAAACTTTATAGAGACACTGAAGATAGACACCAAATGAACGTACTCAATAAAAAGATAAATATGGAATTATTTGAATTTCGAAACAAAAATTGGAATAAAACATTAACAGTGTTGGAAAAAGCCTCATCTCCATTCTGGAAAATATCAAAAGTGTTGAAGAAAATGAAAAATATTATACCACCTCTAAAATCCAACAATAATATGTTTTTCACAGAGGAGGAAAAATGTGAGGTTCTAGCAAAAACGTTTATTGAAAACCATTCTATTTCTCAATCGCTCAGTGATATAAATACAACGCTTCAAGTAACCCGTATTGTCGTCTACATAAATGCGTCTCGGCCTGAACCATCAAGTCTACAGCTGACTACCACTAAACAAGTCATAAGTTTAATTAAAAAACACCACTTGAAGAGCTAAGCCGCAGAATAAAGTCTTCAAAACATAGTGGAACATGTCCAAAATGGTCCCCAAGAGAATCACAAATCCATTACGCTGTTGTCAATGTCATATCATAATAAGATGGATATATGAGCGATGTGACGAGGCACTTTGTGTGGAAAGAGTGTTTCAAAAATTTTCATACTCAAAAAATGCATGTATTAGGCCATTGTACCCGCTTGAAACATTTCTATTTCTCAATCGCTCAGTGATATAAATACAACGCTGGAAGTAACCCGTATTATCGTCTACATAAATGCGTCTCGGCCTGAACCATCAAGTCTACAGCTGACTACCACTAAACAAGTCATAAGTTTAATTAAAAAACAAAAAGTCCCCGGGTGTCGATGGAATAAATAATAATTGCTTAAAATTTTTTCCAATAAATGGATTTAAATACCTAACAAAAATAATGAATGCTTGTTTAAAACTTGTTTCGAGAAAATGGAAACTTTCTAAAACAGTTCCTATTCACAAAATTAGCAAACCTGATAATGATCCAAAATCATACAGACCAATGATAGATCATTCTGTGTACATATCGGAAAATCAAAATCTAGGCGAGTTAACCCATTCGTTGCCATTGTACCTGCTTGAGTACAGAAAAACAGGAATATTCGAATAACCGTAAATTGAAGCAGACGAGTTTTCAAAGCTTGTTTTGCAAACACAATGTTTTGCAGTAACACAATACACACTGTGCTTAACAAAAGCAAGTAAACAGTATTAAAAAAATATTCCGTTATGCGAAATTTTCTTTATTTTCCACACGTCTATGCTAGTTTTTCGCATTTTGCATAGGTCAGTGACAACTTAGCGTTGTTGTGGTTTGTGTGTTATTTAACAGAAAGTGTTTCTTCCAGATTTTTAAAGAATAATAATTGTGTTTTCATAAGTATAAATAATTGAAACAAAAAACAATTGTTTTGAGATCATAACGTGAGTTACAAAATTAGTGTACTCGCTTGAGTACAATGGATAATGGTGTGTGCATTTTCCTTAGAGTTATCTTTGCATTGAAATGACATTAGAAACCATCAAAACTTTAAGCTTTTATGGTAGACGTTTTAAAATGTTGGACAGCGCTTTAGATTTCCTAGAAAATTGCCCAAACCGTACTAATTTTGATATTTCTATAATTCCAACTGATCCAGTTTGCGTTACTAATGAAGACGAAGATGATACATCACTTGAAGAGCTAAGCCGCAGAATAAAGTCTTCAAAACATAGTGGAACATGTCCAAAATGGTCAAAAGGTATAGCAACTGTTGAACGTATTATTCTTAAGGGGACCCCCCATTCTCGGGGTCAAAATTTTTTTTTTGATTTAATTCGATTTATTGTGTCAGCATCAAGTGACGGCTAAAGGGCTTCTCAAACTTTAAACGCGTTTTTCTCTTTTACGAATGGCGGGCACGATAACTCAAAAACTAATAACCCAATCGATTTCAAATTTTTACACGTTTCTCTGTGAGTGTATAGCTATCGTATGAACTAGGATAAAGCCAATCGGTGAAGATCTTCCTTATTTTTTAACTTGGTTTTTGGTCAAAATTCGGCGATTTTTCAAAAATATTTTTTCAAAGGTCCGCCATTTTGTTAATTTTAGAGCGAAGTCAATAATCCTATTTCATACTAGAACCAGATATGTACTCTTTCTAACACCGTTGGAATTTTTGGATTCCGATGATCCAATGAGGAGTTATCATGCCCGCCATCAAAAATAAGGACTTTTCTTTAATTACAAAAAACAACAACAAAGCAATAACAAAATTTTTTTGTAAATTATTTTTCTTCTTTTTTAAATCTTCAAATATATGTCTGCAAAGTTACAAACCTTAACAAGCATTGGTATTGATTTAACAGCCAATTGAAAATCTTGAAGAATTAAAATCGAGAATGGTTGGAGTTCCCTTAAATAAAAAAAATTGTTTTGAGATCATAACGTGAGTTACAAAATTAGTGTACTCGCTTGAGTACAATGGATAATGGCGTGTGCATTTTCCTTAGACTTATCTTTGCATTGAAATGGCATTAGAAACCATTAAAACTTAAAGCTTTTATGGTAGACGTTTTAAAATGTTGGACAGCGTTTTAGATTTCCTAGAAAATTGCCCAAACCGTACCAATTTTGATATTGCTATAATTCCAACTGATCCGGTTTGCGTTACTGATGAAGACGAAGGCCTCGGTGAGAATAGTGACAGAAACGTTATGCCAGCAGATGTTCTAGGGGAAATTAAAATATTTTTTAGTAGCGATAATGAAGACGATACACCACTTGAAGAGCCAAGCCGCAGAATAAAGTCTTCAAAACATAGTTGAACATGTCCAAAATGGTCAAAAAGTATAGCAACTGTTGAACGTATTATTCTTAAATAAGATCAGCTATACAACTCCTCCTGCATCTTGATTTGATTTGCAGGTACACAAACAACACGCTATTCACTTTGAGCTTACCCCTTCCATTCCGCCAGAGACTTCTTGTAATCAAATTATGCATCATAAAATTTGTCGTTGCACCGTTAGGCAAACACACAATGCTATTGCTTGCGTTGTTGTTTTCAATCACTGCTGCTGAACACCATTTCCCAAAGAGAATCACAAATCTATTACGCTCTATTAAAAATTTTTACACACAAATAATGCATGTATTAGACCATTGTACCCGATTGGGTACAGGTTCAAAAACATACATAAATATTTTTTGGTTTTCCTTCTCATACTTTTTTGTTCCTTGTGTGTGAATTGAAATAAATAAATGGATTTAAAGATTTTGAGTTCCAACTGATCCGGGTTGGGTTACTGATGAAGACGAAGGTCTCGGTGAAAATAGTGACAGAAACGTTATGCCAGTATATGTTCTAGGGGAAATTAAAATCTGTTTTAGTAGCGACAGTGAACACGATACACCACTTGAAGAGCTAAGCCGCAGAATAAAGTCTTCAAAACATAGTGGAACATGTCCAAAATGGTCAAAAAGTATAGCAACTACTGCTGAACACCATTTCCCCAAGAGAATCACAAATCCATTACGCTGTCGTCAATGTCATATCATAATAAGATGGATATATGAGCGATGTGACGAGGCACTTTGTGTGGAAAAAGAGTGTTTCAAAAATTGTCACACTCAAAAAAATGCATGTATTAGGCCATTGTACCCGCTTTGGTACAGGTTTAAAAACACACATAAATATTTTTTTGGTTTCCCTTCTCATACTTTTTATATTCCTTGTGTTTGTCTTAATTGGAATAAATAAATCGATTTAAAGATTTTAAGTTTTAAATGGTTCCGGCCGTTAATGGGTTAAAATACCCAACAACAACAAGCTCTTATTAAAATCAATGATTACTTAAAAAAATGGAAAATTCTTGTAAATCCGGATAAAACGCAAGCAATATATTTTTCACGGAAACGTAAACCATGCTATTTGCCTCAACACCCACTACGTTTTCTAATTCATGACGTTGAATGGGAAGAAAAAGTTAAATATTTGGGAGTCATCTTGGACAGAAAACTAAATTTTGGTGACCACATTTCATACGTCGTGGATTTGGCAAATATCCTTACCACAAAAATCGATACACTTTTTGGAATAGTCCACATATAACGATGCTCCCCATTGCATTATGGTACCAAATGTAACTTTCTTTGGCCAAAACTCAAAATTTTGATCAAGATGAAGTGAGGAAAACAATAAGAATTCCTTAATGAATTATTTCATGGAATTATTTTGGAACCGATGAAATAGCAGACGAATATTGCAAATATTTATCTGAAAAAATAGGAAAAGTGTCAATAAAGATTGGATGTTTTTTCAAATTAGATTCTCTGAATGTCTTATTTCAGAAACTGTGGTAAACAAGCAAAAAAATAGAAAGGTTTTATACTGAGCGTACAAACGCAGGTTTACTAAGTCCAGATTATAAAAATGCATCACAAACTGGTCGCCCCCCAATTTTAGTATTCCGAAAAATCTGAACGAAGTAGATGGAGGCAAGCAGAAATATCAGCTGGAAAACGGGGTAAAGTCGAAACCATCAAAAGCCCATCAAGGCCAATCAAAATTCGGAAGGTATTTGACGAAGCTGTAAAAGCACATATTGCAATAACAAATAAGAATTCATTAGCATTTTTTAGCAAGCAATTCCTCGAAGAGGCTCTAATTTTATAAAATTTTTGCAATAAAAAATAAGTGCAGGCCAGATGGTGTAGTTGTGGATGATAAATGTGCAAATGTTCCATTAAAAAAAGTTTTAACGCATACTTTTTAAAGAATAATAGAGATACAAATAGAAGTATTTGCGACAATTTTGGATGATTATATACCTATAGAAATGATTTTTATCTACGGATTTTATAGCAGATCTAGTCAATCTCAATATAAGCAATCATTCCTTGATCATGTACATCACGAAATCCTGACTCATGCCTTTTGGCCACCACAATAATTCCATTGAGAGTCTTGAGTAGTTCCGGAATCCCCATTGGAAACAATGGTTTTCCACAGTCCACGATATTTTGACGGCCTCTAAAATTAGAGTACACAAGTGAAGCGAAGAAAGTGATAACCAGAGAATCTGTCGAATTAAATAAACAAATTCAAAATCTTGAAAACTTGTGTGTTTGAATCGAAGCTGGAACAATTACCGAAATTAAATTGAAAATGTTTTTAACGTTTATAGATTGTAAAGTTTTAAATTTTCTGGACGAAACAAAATTTGAAGAGTTTGCTTTTAAACGGATCAATTGTAACAAGACAAGTACCCCAGGTTGCCAGATAATGCATACCATGCAGATAATGCATACCAACCACCACTTCCTGGTGGTTACTTCGGAGAAGATGCAGCTGAGTCCCGAAACAAGATATATAAAAGGGACAGACTGCACCATGCACGAAAGATTAGCCGCAAAAGACAATATTTTAACTTTTGTCACTTCGGACTCATTAATTTCATCACTTTGCTTAAACACACTTGTACATAAACGAAAGAGTTTGATACTGCGATAAGTTGGAGAATTACTGTGCTGTGAGGATATCATTGAAACATCTGCTACAGAGAATTTGGAAAGTGAAAATGACGTCATCGAAGATTACTTACTTACTTCGCTGGCTTATGACAGAACGTCTTTTCCATAAGCCGAGCTTAACATAGATTTCCAGGCGCGTCGGTCTTGTGCGCATCTCATCCAATTTGAAACTCTATTTTCCGAGATGTTGTCTTCTACTTGACCTTTCCATCCGATTCGTGGCCTTCCCCTTTAGCGTAAACCATCACTTGGCACGCTTTAATATGGCATTCTCACATGATGGCCTAGCCAACGTAGTCACTGCAGCTCGATCCGTCTGACCACGTCGATGTCCGAGAATAGATCTACTGGACGTTTTTCCAGTCCCACTTTGGCAGACTCCTTCTTAACTCGTGTACAGAGCGTCATTTCTGTTCTCATTTGCATCTCGTATGACGTTTTCAAGAAGGATGTTGAACAGGTAACACGACAAACTGTCACCTTGTCTGAATCCTCTTTCGGTATTGAAGGGCTCAGAGAGGTCTTTTCCTACTTTAACTGTTGACATTGTGCCAGTTAAAGTTATCCTGCATAGCCGTATTAATTTTGCAGAAATGCCAAACGCTGACATGGCTTTAAACACCTCTGAACGGATAAGGCTGTCGAATGCGGCTTTATAGTCGACGAATAAGTGGAATGTGTCGATGTGTTGTTCGTGAGTTTTTTTTCCCAGGATCTGGCGCAGAGTGAAAATCTGGTCAATGGTGGATATGCCAGGCCTGAAGCCGCATTGGTATGGTACAATAATGTCATTGACCATTGGCTTCAGTCGTTCACACAGGACGCTGGATAGCACTTCATATGCGATGGGAGTGAGACTTATTCCTCTATAGTTGTCACATATCGCTTTGTCTCTGGTTTTGTGCACGGGCCACAGGACGCTAATGTTTCACTCATTGGACATGCACTCCTGTAGCCAAATTGTACAAATGAGCTGTGCATTCTCCTGACCAGCATCTGACCACCAGTTTTGAATAGAGCGGCTGGTATCCCATCGGCACCTGCTGCATTATTGTTCTTCAGCCGATTAATTGCTACTCTGACCTCATCTTGGCTAGGTGGTATACACTCTACAATATTATAATAATAATGATTCTTTATTTACAATTTTTCATTTAATACAGTTTGAATCTTTGATTATTTATACACATATTGTAAAACAAGAAAAAAATAGTGTGTGATCGACAATGGTTATTTATTAACCGTCTGACCTTTCTTTGAGTTTTGATTTTATAACGAATTATACTCGATTATTAGTAATCCTCTATAATTTAAGGATGTTTTCAAATAAGACACGAGCTTATTCCAATGATTTGCCTCACCATCCAAAGTGTTGACCATATCTTCCTCAGACAGTATCGCAGCATGGAAAATTCTCAATCTGAATTCTCTCAGAACTGGACATTCTCCCAGAAAATGGAACAAGGTTTCATCTTGATTTGTATTACATAAGGTCCATTTTCTTCCCCTGCTGTCAATGTCGAATCTTGTCCCATTCAAATTTATCATTCCACACCTTGCTTTCAGAATCCATGAAATCCTTTCAACCTTAGATTTTCCTGAAATATATGCAGCTTTTCGGAGCTAATAATATTTGAAGTAAAAAGTTTCCATTCAAACTCATTTGCAGTATTTGGCCATTGAACATTCAATCGTTGTGCTAAATTCTTTATGTTTGGTACCCAGAGTACTTCATTTTGAAGCAACAAATTGTTTAACTTTTTTGGTAGTCGGCGATCGTGATATCTGTACATTATACGATGTAGATACTGTAAGTGTATATTGAGTGTGTATATATGACTACTTTCGACCGACGTCTCTAGCTTGAGAGCATAATTTGGAGTAAAACTGGGTACGGTCAATATTTTCTTTAGGAAATAACGCTGCAATTTATCTATCTCGTCGAAGTAAGAAAATCCCCAGGCTTGAGCCGTATATGATGGTATTGCCCTGCATACAGATTGATAGACATTCCATTTCATTTAAATATTAACTTCTTTTTTCCCCAGGAAGTATTGCCAGGTCGAGTTTATATCCATCTTTGACTGGCTTGTTCTGTTTTCAATGTGTTTTGAGAATGAAAGTTTTGGTGTTAAGGTAACGCCTAGATATTTGTATTCACTTGTAATTTTTATCTCGCTTCCACAGTAGGACCATTTCTCAATTCTACTAAGTCGACCGCCATTTCGGAATGCCAGTTTCGAAATAATCTGACAGTTCGTCTCCTGTCCACACTGCATATTGAGTGTTGTTGTATATATTTTCTATAAGTTTAAGAAATTTGTATGATACACCGAGTTGTGAAAGCTTGTATATTAGAGATTTTCTGAAAACATTGTCGAAAGCGGCTTTAAAGTCCACAAAGAAAGTGTATACTTTTTTACCTTCATGAAGCTTTAGGCTTACAATTGATGCACATTGTCCGCCGTGTAATAACCTTTTCTGAATCCTGCTTGGTATTCGATTAGAATTTGGTTTCTTTCTACCCATTTACAGAGTCGTTCATTTAGAATACCCATCATTATTTTAGCCATGCAGTTCATGAAGGCTATTCCTCTATAGTTCGATGGCTCGGTCATAGCTCCTTTCTTGTGGATGGGGAATATAACTGTTTTAACAAAGGCGTTATTTATGATTCCAGTATCTAAAATAGCGTTGTATCGCTTTATTAGTTGTTTATGGAAAACTTCTGGGGCGTGGACAATGTGCTCATATGGTATTCTATCCTCTCCTGGCGCTTTATTCATCTTCACTTTCTTCAGGATTTGTTGCAATTCTCCTAAACTGACTTCACTGTCTAATATAGAATCTGTGTTGAAGAACGGGGCGTAACTTATTTGCTGTGCATTATACTCAGGATTCAATAGGTTTTGAAAATAGGTTTTAAAAGTATACGAGGATAGGGTTGAGCTGATTTTAAAGTTTTAATTTCTAATTTCTCTCGCCGCTTTCCACCACTGCTTTGAATCCCTCACTTGGTTTATTGTGGCTAAAAGTTTCATACTATGTTCCTGTTTATTAGTTTTACAAATACCTTTGTATATTTTTAAGGCATCTAAGTACTCTCTTCAAGACTCTGCTGTCTTATTTTTTGGTGTGTTTTTAGCGGCGAAAACATTTTTTTCCGCGCACTATGGCATTTGTAATTATACCAAGATTGTTTCGGGATATATGTGTCAATTTTGTTTGTTTTTGGTTTGATTGAAGCTTTTATAGTATCCCCAAGATCTTCCAATGTAAGATCAATTTTCCTGCCTAGGGATTTATTTAGATTTCTTTGAAGTTTTGATTGGTAGCTGGCTATATCGTTCTTATGTAAGCAAAGTTTGGGTAATAAATTTAAGCTTTTGTACGGAGTATTTCCTATTTGTAGTTTAATACATTGTTTAATTGGAAGGTGATCTGACCATGTGGTGTCTAACGCTTTGAATACTTCTACAAAGTTTACAATTTCTTGTGATACCGCGCAAATACCATTAACCGATTGGCCGTGTGTGTTTATAAATGTTAGGTTTCCTTCTTCGTCTCCTGTTGTTCTTCCATTGAGAATTAGGAGGTTGTTTGTGCATAATTGTATGAGCTGGTTTCCTTTACTATTTATGTGTTTGTCTTTAGATTTTCTTGAGTCCAATCCGCTTGAAAATATATCTCGGTAAATTTCATTTAAATCCTGTGTTATTTCACCAATCCTTGAGTTAAGGTCACCGATTAAAATGGGGTTTACAAAATGGTTTTCTTCAAGTAGTTTGTATATTTTGCTGTAATCATTTACCCATTGAGCAGGTCTCCAATATTGGGGTATGATGGTGAAAGACAATCCGAAATGAGTAGAAAATTCAAAAACTTGTACATTTTCATATTGTATAACTCGATGATTTAAGCCTATACTTGCAACTGTTTTATTGATTGCGAATATTACACCACCAATCCCGCGCCCGTATATGTTTTCTTTTATCGCTGGTACATTATATAATTGAAATTCTGGAAAGTATTTTCGTACATTTCAAAATTTATTTCCAATCAGATGGGTTTCAGTTAGTTTAATTACATCATGTTTGTTTAAAAAATTATAAAAAGAGGGGTATATGTATTTATTTTCCATTCCATGTATGTTGTAGGACAAAATTTCAAGATTTCGCAATATCTCTTCTGGGAATTTACTTAGTTTTTTGTCTGGGTTTCACCGAGCAACTATTCGTAGTTTATGTCTAATGTGGTTATAATATCGCCGTAGATCTTTATTAATTCATCTTCACCATCGCTCCTTCCGCAAATCAGTTTGCGATCCCTGTTCCAGGAGAACCACGTATCCTTGACTCTTATTCTGTCTTCTCGAACTGTAATTCTATATTCTTTACTGATAGCCATTATTTTTGATTTAAGACAAAGTAAAACTTTTTTCATTTGCTGTTTTGAAGGAGCAAGATCTCTTTCTATGTATATATTTGAACCGACTAACTTCTTGCTGTTCCCGATTACATCATTAGATTCTTGACTTGATGCGACCTCAACTAAGACGTTCATCTTTCCGTTTTGTTCGTATATTTTTCGCACGGATTTTGCCTTTATTGGAAGTTCTAATTTTTGTGATATCATTTTGTTTACTTCTATTTTGGGTGCATTTGAACAGCTTAAACCTCTAATAAAGAACTTGGTGCTTTTTATTTGCTCCTGCATCCACATTAAGTCTTTTTTGTTTTCATCGTACTCTCGACGCACATTTTGCAATTCATCTTTTAAATATTGGTTTTCCGCTCTTAAGTGATTTGTTTCAGAGCTTATTGAGTTGATTTCCTTTGTTGCTAATGTTTTTAGCTTTTCATCCAAATTGGAGTTAATTGTATAGCTGATAAGATGTATCAGTTCTATTTGCGAAAGGCCTGTATGGCTTGGTGGCGTTTCTTTGCCTATACCTGGAGACATCTCTTTTCTATTACGTTTGGAGGATGTTCGCTGGGTAGCATCTGATTTTGAAATTGGTGTACGTTGCTTTATAAATATTTAAAAATAATCAAAAGCAACAGAAATGATCGAGGTTGGCAACACTATTTTTTAATAATCCATAAACTTTCGGAGTGATATCGAAATTGTAGGCTTAGAAGAAACTTTTATTTTTTAGATTAAAAAATTCATAATTTTGTTAAGGTAAATATTATACAAACTTCAGGACTCTATTGTATATTTGGATCTACCAACAGAATAGTTTGCGTAGTCTAAAGAGGAGCCTGACTTTTTATATTTTCTAAAAAGTTTATTTTGCGGGTTTACTTGACAATTTTGGTGTATTCCATGTATTCTTAAATAGATTTATTTGGAGTAACATAACATTTATTTACTGTAAATTCGATATTATATGTTTTTTACTATGAGTTTTCTAAAATTTGTTTTTTATAGCTAAAATCAGTTTTAGCGAATTGTCAGCAACTAAATAGACATGTATATACGTAATGTAGGATGATAATGATCTTCAGGAGAACAAATTGGAGGTATTCTAATTAATTCAAAATATGGTGTATCATTTACAAAGACTAGATCAGGGAAACTCTCATTATTATTTAATATATTATTTTTTTTGTTGGAGATTAATGTCACCAATTCGATTAATAATTCAAGAAGTATATTGGACATATTCAATTCAAAGGAGTAGGGATTCTGACTCTGGCAATGACAATATTAAAATTGCAAATAACTAATATTCGGTACGAATCATTAATTTTATTAATCATAGATTGTATTGCTAATACATGCTGATTATAAATATCAAGTTGCGATGAACAAGTGACGAATAATTTTTATTTACCAAATTCAATGGCAATAGCAACCAATTATCTATCATGAATTATGTTAGTGGAATAATTGACATCAATTGTGATAAGGTAAGGACCACCACCCCAATCTTTTTTGAATATTATATTTTGAACTTAGAATTTCGCTATTAAGCACAGATTTGTTAAGCCAAGTTTCAGAAAATGCTATTTATACGAGTTGATTTTGTATTTAACCCTCTTACATTCTGATATAAAATAGTAAGCAAATAATTTAGTGATGCTGTTTCTGGTCTAAGGACAATTGAAACAAATTGCTTGTCCTTTCTAGAAATTGTTTTACAAATGCTCTGGATGGCCAAAAATCTGTCGAAATCAACATACATACATCTTCATGCACTAATATTTGAATTGAAGACATACTCACCCTCATAGATAGTAACTTCCCTCTATTTTCGGTATAATGAAATAGTTTTAGTTTATAGCACCAGTATTCGGTGCGAACTTAGTAACGATTTTTGGGCAGATTGGGGGATTTTACTAGTTAAAGCCACTGAAGACACAAAAGATATATTGATAAATCCTGTATTCCATGAGTAGTTTCTTTTCAGACTGATAGCAACACTCATAGTTTTAGGGGTAATTGCTCCTTCCAATATATATTTTCTAGCTTCAGTAGGTGCCTCCGTCACAACACTAGCATACGACTTTGACACTACCAGAAACTCTTCGTGACCGAGTCTTTACAAAATTATTAAAATCGGACGAAAGTTTTCTACATTGTAAGCAGCACCAACGAAGACCAACATTTTCTCTTATGGTATCTGCGACTCTTACAGTAATCCAGATACACTTAACGTGCCATCTGCAACAATGTTACGAAATTCGCAGTGACATGACATTTGTATGATTTTATTTATTATTTCTGTATTTGAATTATATATGGAATTTCTATTCCTAATTTTTTATAAAAAATCAAGTGTTGGCAACTTTGTTTTGACAACTAACTGAACGAAAAAATATATGTTACAACAACTATGTGTGGCATCTCCGTCAACGCCGTTAACATACAAGACGAGCAAGGGTAACTCGGACAAGAGACAACAAAAAGGAAAGCAAAAGTTAGTTGCTCGCGAAATCTTCACCACCACAGTTGTGTCAAATCGACCTTATTGAAATTACAATTCCTTTTTACTGTTTTTTGAACTAATATTTTTTAAAATTTTTATTAAAGTGTTGTTAAGACAACCGCTGTGTTTTAATTCATCAACAACCCCAAAAACTATAGTGGTGATCTCGTCTACGGACAAACAAAAACAAAATTTACAACAAGCACATTGCGGCAACATTCGTGGAATTTCACAACGCAGTCGTACACACTTACTCCACCAGACGAACGTGCATGCTAATTTTTGATCAGTTTAACGGCCATTTCGTTTCTCAGAACCAGCCAACTAGAACATTCTTGCAAATTTATGCTTGATGCAATACGTAAACTGAGACAACGCATTCCAGTCAACTATAAAGAGCCTGACTCCCCAGTAGTGAAGAAGACGCTGAATTATTCGAAAGCAGTAACGTCGTAACAAACAATATGTCCGAAGAATTGCAACGACAAATTTAAGAACTTCAAGAACAACTGGCCGCGTTAAGTAGTACGTCTCGACATGAGGACACACGGCCAAACCTACAAAAGGTGCACATTCCTAAATTTAACGAACGGAACCCACATTTATGGTTTGCACAAGTTGAACGTTCTTTTGCTTTGTGGAGCATAACGACAAATTCGACCTAGTGAGTGTCCGTCTTGAAGACGAAGTGTTGTTGGCAGTTGAAGACCTTATTACAAATCCACCGAACTCAAATAAATATTCTGCAATTAAGGACAGAATTATTTCCAAATTTGCGAATCTCCCGAGTCAAAGCTTCGACGTTTAATACAAGGTGGTGGAACAAACAGCATGAAGCCAACGTCAATTCTGGCACACATGAAACGACTTGCTCCAGGTAAAGGCAATGAGGCAATCATCCGAACACTTTTTCTTAGACAAATGCCTGAAAACAGGAGACCTTTTCTTGCCGCCTGGGAGGAAGAAGACTGCTCACAAAATGTTTGAAGCCAACAACAACAATTGTGTTAACTCTCTTTCTACATCGCAACAACCAGTTGTCGATGCCATTAACCAACGAATGTCTTTCACCGATATGTGCAAACAATAAGGGAACTTTCGGAGAAAGTCGATAAAATCCAACAACAAATTGGTAAGAACACACGACATCGTTCCAAATACCGAAATCGTTCAACAAGTGGACCGAATTCAAATCAACGAAATTTATGTTACTTCCATGAAAAATTTGGCGGCAACGCAGGAAAATGTAAACTTGATTGTGCAAGATTCCAGCCGGAAAACTACCTGGGCTGTCGTCAGTCAAATCGGTTGGCGACAGCGGCAACAACAACACATACGAAAAACGTCTACTTCTTTACGACAAATCAACAAATACCCGATTTCTTGATTAATGATTAAGCAGAAACTCAAGCCGGCTGCAAATCAAAACGACGAGAATTCAAATGGTGTTTTGTGATTGCTGAAGTACACACACCAATAATAGGTGCGGATTTTCTAGTCAACTTTGATTTACTTATTAATCTCAAACAGAAACGTCTCATTGACAATAAAACCAAATTATCCACTCGTGGTGAGATTTTACAAACCAAAGATTTTGGAATTTCGACATTGAATCCCGCATCATCCTTCGCAGACTTGTTAAACGAGTTTGAAGACATCACAAAAACGACAACGCTTCGGAAACCAACAGATGAATTGATCGTCGTTCATCACATCGAAACAACAGGAACTCCAGTTGCTGATCGTCCACGCCGTCTTTCAGGTGATAAATTAAAAGCAGCTAAAGACAAAGTGGATTACCTAGTCGAACAAGGTATTTGTTGTCCGTCAAAAAGTGCTTGGAGTAGTCCTATACATATGGTCGCGAAGAAAACTGGTGGTTGGCGCGTTTGCGGTGACTATCGTAAACTCAATTCACAAACAGTCCCAGACCGGTACCCCGTGGCACACATACACGATTTTTCTGAAAATCTTTATGGTAAGTCAATTTTCACTACCCTTGACCTTACCAATGGCTGAAGAAGACATATCAAAAACAGCAGAATGTACACCGTTCGGACTACTGGAATTTTTGTACATGCCTTTTGGTTTAAGGAACGCCACACAGACATTCCAACGTTTCATGGACAACGTGTTCAGAGGGGTTGATTTCGTTTTTTGTTATATAGAGGACATCATTAATATATCCGAATCTCCACAACAACATCGAGAACATCTTCGTACAGTATTCGAAATTTTACGCCGACATGAACTCACCATTAATGTCATTTTGGTGTGCCTGAGGTGGGATTTCTTGGCTACGCAATTAACGCAAATGGTTATTCTCCGCCTACTGATCGTATTGAGGCTATCAAAAATTATAAGAAGCCAGAAACCATCTGCGAAATTCTTTGTTTTATTGGTATCTTATACTACTATAGACGTTGTATACCCCACGCAGCACATCAACAAGCCCCCTTAAACGAACTCCTTGGGAACTCAAAGAAAAACGACAAACGCAAAGTACTATGGAGACTCGAATTAGAAACCTCATTTTAGACCTGCAAACAAAGCCTTTGTTTGCCACAATGCTTGGACATCTAGCTCCAGACTTGGAACTAGCATTGGTAACGCTCATATACGCATTTTCTCGACGACCTGAAAAAGCATCGCCCAGACAACTCCGAAATTTAGAGTTTATATCTCAGGTTACTACATATATCTATATATCTTACTGGACCTAGCAACACCGTTGCAGATGCATTTTCAAGACTCAAAGAAATCTCAATGCCGTCAAGCGTCTCACGCGAAGACATTCAAAAATCTCAAGAATCCGTCTAAAGTTAAAAACTATAATTAAGGTAACAACTCTTTGAAACTGCAATTCATTTCGGAAACACATTAATATATTGTGACATCTCAATGGGACATGTCTGTCCATACATTCCAGAAGCATTGCGCAAAGAAATTTTCAACGCTGTACACGGACAGTCACACCCTAGCGGTCGTTCAACACTACAGCAAATTCGAATAAGGTACATCTGGCCCGGAATGAAAAAAACATCATCAATTATTGTCGTCGCTGTCTTCATTGTCAAAAAGCAAAGATTTCCAGACATACTCGTTTAACTCCGAACAAAATCGATGTTCCAGACAATCGATTTGATCATGTGCATTTAGACATCGTTGTTATGCCACAAGTACAGGACTTCAGATACTGTTTCACAATGATTGATCGATTCTCCAGATGGGCTGAAGCTCTTCCACTCGAAAACATGTCGGCTCCAACTGTTGCTAGCGCATTTTGGTCAACATGGGTTTCTAGATTTGGATGCCCAAAAACAATAACAAATAACCAAGGCACTCAATTTGAATCAAGTCTATTTAAATCCTTAGCAGCATAAGTTGGAGCAAAACGAGCCCGTACCACACTCAATCCAACAGCATGGTTGAGTGGTGGCATCGTACTTTCAAAGCAGCGTCAATGTGTCATCCAACAGTTTCCTGGGTTGACATATTACCAACAGTTTTAGTCGAACTCCGATCTGCATTTAAAGAAAACCTTCAAGCCTCACCAGCAGATTTTCTCTACCCTGATCAGTTCCGACTTCCTAATGAATTCTCCGAAGAGAATAGTCAAAAAACTGATTCAGCCGAGTTTCTTCAAAAACTTCGAAAACATTTTAGAATTTTATGCCCAGTACCTACTGCACATCACATCAACAGCAAAATGTTCAAACTCAAAAACATCGATACATGTTCACATGTATTTCTACGAACACATGCTGTACGAGAGCCATTACAACCTCCTTACACTGGACCTTATCAAGTGATCAACAGATCAACACACACCAATAATAGGTGCGGATTTTCTAGTCAACTTTGATTTATATATTAATCTCAAACAGAAACGTCTCATTGACAATTATCCACTAGTGGTGAAATTTTACAAACCAAAGAGTTTGGAATTTCGACATTGAATCCCGCATCATCCTTCGCAGACCTGTTAAACGAGTTTGAAGACATCACAAAAACGACAACGCTTCGGAAACCAACAGATGAATTGATCGTCGTTCATCACATCGAAACAACAGGAACTCCAGTTGCTGATCGTCCACGCCGTCTTTCAGGTGATAAATTAAAAGCAGCTAAAGACGAAGTGGATTACCTAGTCGAACAAGGTATTTGTTGTCCGTCAAAAAGTGCTTGGAGTAGTCCTTCGCAGACCTGTTAAACGAGTTTGAAGACATCACAAAAACGACAACGCTTCGGAAACCAACAGATGAATTGATCGTCGTTCATCACATCGAAACAACAGGAACTCCAGTTGCTGATCGTCCACGCCGTCTTTCAGGTGATAAATTAAAAGCAGCTAAAGACGAAGTGGATTACCTAGTCGAACAAGGTATTTGTTGTCCGTCAAAAAGTGCTTGGAGTAGTCCTATACATATGGTCGCGAAGAAAACTGGTGGTTGGCGCGTTTGCGGTGACTATCGTAAACTCAATTCACAAACAGTCCCAGACCGGTACCCCGTGGCACACATACACGATTTTTCTGAAAATCTTTATGGTAAGTCAATTTTCACTACCCTTGACCTTACCAATGGCTGAAGAAGACATATCAAAAACAGCAGAATGTACACCGTTCGGACTACTGGAATTTTTGTACATGCCTTTTGGTTTAAGGAACGCCACACAGACATTCCAACGTTTCATGGACAACGTGTTCAGAGGGATTGATTTCGTTTTTTGTTATATAGAGGACATCATTAATATATCCGAATCTCCACAACAACATCGAGAACATCTTCGTACAGTATTCGAAATTTTACGCCGACATGAACTCACCATTAATGTCATTTTGGTGTGCCTGAGGTGGGATTTCTTGGCTACGCAATTAACGCAAATGGTTATTCTCCGCCTACTGATCGTATTGAGATTATTTTATACCCTCCACCATAGTATGGAGGGTATATTAATTTATAAAGTATATCAATTCTTGGGATATATCCGTCCAGGTTTAGGCATAGCCCCCATATAAGGGTACCGCCCAATTTTCGATATTTTGGGGTTTTTGAGCGTGTTTTTCATCCGAATTCGCTGAAACAATGGGTTATTTTTGGGTACCAAATGTCGCTACTAAAACTTATTAACATCGGTCCACTTTTTTTGGTATCCCCCAATTTACGGTATTTTGGGGGGGGGGGAGGGGGTGTGGTTCTTTTAAGCGTGTTTTTAAACCGAATTCGCTGAAATATGGTACAATGGGTTCTTATTGGATACCAAATTTCGGGGTTCTTGAGCGCGTTTTTCAACCGAATTCGCTATAATTTGGTATTTTTTCGTCGCATATGATAAAAAAATCCTCCTACCAAAAATTTTTAATATTCGCCCCTTTTAGGCGTATTCTACCATAGCATAGGGGATATAGGCGTATTCTACCATAGCATAGGGGATATTCGTTACTCGAAATAGTCAGGTTTACCCTGCAAATTATGAAATTCTAAGGCGATTTAGCCATCGGTTGTAATCATTCCGCTTTCTAAGGAAATGGTGATAAAAAAACTCGAGCCTGACGATAATGAAATATATCGGCCAGCATTTAGGCATATCCCCTATATAATTATGCCTCCTGGAGACACAAAACAAACATATTGGGTTCGAAATTGACATATGTCGGTCATTAATTAGGCATAGCCCTCATATAACCCCAAATATTCGGTAATTCCTACAGTATTATTGTAAATTCTACCATGCGTTATTAGTATCAGTCCACGCTTTGGGATTTTCATTAAAAATTGCTGAAATTTGTATTTGGTGTACATAATGGTTTACATAAACCGGTTTGTAGAATTATCGGTATAGGTTCACTTTTTGGTATGTTCGCTATATTTTCATTTCAAGTACTTGTCAGTATACCTATGGTGGAGGGTATCCAAAGTTCGGCTCGGCCGAACTTAACGCTTTTTTACTTGATTTTTTTTACTTTTTAAGCAATCTACTCTCTGTATTACTTAAACGCCTTAGATAAGAAGATGACCACGATGGTTCACTATCAGGACTGTGTTCTAAGAAGGGAAGATAATGATAACGCATCATTTAGGATTTTGTAGAAACAAGATATTTGTGAGTCCATATCACCCTTAAAACCCTATTTTGTGTTAGATAATATGGTAAGTAAAAAAAAATGTTCCAGACTCACGTTAAGAATTGAGTGTTACTTACGTCCCGGTTCAGAAACCGGGGGACATCAAAATATAGATATACTTATCGTTAATGAAAATACTAAATCTAATATTATATCATGATACAACGAATAAGGTAACCTCATGCTCACATATGATTATTTTTTTTTTATTTTGACAACCCTTCATTGTCACAATAATTTTGACATACCCTACAAATATGTATGTATATGTGACAAATACATACACGTTAGTTACAAAATAGAAAAAAAAACATTTGTTTCCAAATTAAAAACATTGTTTTGAAAACAAATTTATTTAAAAAATGTTTTCCGAATATCTGTGAAAGATGGAGAATTTTGTAACTAGGAGAGGGCAGCCACCAAAAAGTATGTTATTCAATAAGTATTAAATAATCAATTAATTATAAGTTTAAATATTTCCAGAAATTATGATATTTTTCATGCAATGACATCTTCAGCGGGCAAATGCGGTTAATCAACATCATTTAAAAAAAGGCTAAACATGTTCCACAAAAAATGCATATGGAAGTGAAATAAAATTAACATTGCTGCTTAAACGCTGATTTTTAGAAGTGCACAATGTGTTTCATTAAAGGAGAGGTATATTCTTATTCTTGTTAGTGTTCTATCTGAAGGTATTCTTAAAGGATTCCTCTAATAGATATGAAGGTCTTTTTATGAAAGAGATGAGTGCCATCTCATAGCAGAGCTGGTGGTATTTTTACAGAAGAGTTGGATTTTTTTTTAATGTAGATCTTGAGATCTTATAAAAGTTATTGAACGGTATAAAGATCTGAATGTATTTTTAAAGAAAAGCTGGAAGTCTTCTTTAAGTGATAATTTAATATTTTTATTTTATTTATTTATTATAGTATTAACATTGTAGTAAACACAATGCTAATAAAAAACGTATCTAGAATTGGCTACAATGGCCATCAGCTAAATCGGTTGACAATTCTTAATAATTTTATTAAATAGAAATTTTAAGGTGACGTATATAGTTAAATATCTTATTAATATTGACAGTAGTAGGTGATATTAAAATATTCGTTCCATCGTTGTTCAGGTAGTTGAGGCTCTGTCGAAAGCGTTGCAAGTTTCTAAAATATTTTGTGCTGTATAGACATTTCCACATTTGGGACACTTGTTGTCAAAACTCGTGTTAATGTTAGTGTGTGGCAATAGTATGACCCATTCGAAGTCTCGAAAATATGCGCACTTGCTTTTTAGGTACATTGGTAGGATAGACGGGCACTATGCAGTTGGGATTTTTTTGTTATAGTGCAAATGTTCAAATAACATGTGTCGTTGTGTAGCATTTTGTTTAACTTTGTGTTTTATAAATGTTTTTAAATCTATTTTTTCGATTATTCCATCTAACAACACTGGAGCGGTGCAGGCGTACCTTGCTGCTTTATCGGCGTTTTCGTTTCCTTCAATTCCAACGTGACCAGATACTCAGAAAAGTGTTATGTAGTTGTTCTCGGTTAGCAAATCCCGAATTTTTTTAATTGAAGCCCAACTGTTGTTTGATGTACATAACACCGATTTTAGAACCGATAAACTGTCGGAAATAATTATTGTTCCTTGTTGTGAATGGATTGCAATATTGATAGCTTCTATAATGCCAGCAGATTTGGCCGTGAAGATAGATAAAAATCAGCAGGGGTTTAATGGATAGAGTATCGCCATTGGAATCAACAACTGTATATGCGTAGACTGAATTTGTTTTTGAGGCATCAGCGTATAAGAACTGCCAAGACGAGTACTGCGAGGAAAGGTTTTCGTTTTGCTTTTAAAATTTTCGATACATTAGTGTTAATAACGGAAGAGACCCACGACGTGAAATTATTTTTCTTCACTCGGAACCATTTGAGAGCATTGCCTTTCAAAATACTCGGTAAAGTAGAGATCAGTTGAACATGTGGAATTCGGTAACAGTCAGCCAGTTCTTCAAGTCTCTCCAAAAACTCGAGCAGATCCCCTTCGCCAGTGAATCGTAGGTTCCAACGTTGAACTATATTCATAATCTCAGCATCGCATGCTTTTCTGCGCGTTGGTGGTTCAGGAATGTGTATTCTTACTTGGGTGACAACTATTTTCTCTTCGGATTTAACTTCGCTCTCAAGATCTCGGTGCAGGTTTTCGGAAGAAGCTCGTAGTCGCTTCTTCCGTACGATGTCTGCTAGTTGTTTTCGAAGGTGTTCTACGGTATAAACTTCGGTATCAATTTCAGCTTCCTGGCACTGTTGCACTAGCTGTTCTTTCTTCAGTAAATAAATCCATCCGAGTGATTCAGGTTTCAATTTTTTATCGCATTTTAGACTCGATCCGTCCTCGGTGGCAGTTGCTTCGGTTTTTCCGCAGTGCGATTTCGAATCGAGTCTCTGCTCGGGCGCCATTTGTAACGTGGTTTTCTCGTCGGCTGAGGTTAGCCCAGTCGTGTCCAAGGTCTCCATAAGGACCCACAAAGCCTTATTGATTGAAAAGACTAGTGTCTCCCTTTTGGGGTTAAAATCTGATGTTTATTGATTTTAATACTAGTGTGTTTATATATAAATATGCGATACAAATAATTGATTTCGGGTGGTTTAATATGCTGGTGATTTTCTGGAGCGGCTACGACGATTTAATGATGTTCGGGAATGAAGGTTGTCAGGAGTCGGAATCGATGATCGGCAATGATGATTCACCGGTGATCGGGAGTGGTGAATGTCGGAAGCGGCAGACCGAAGTCTCTGTGTGGAACAGTAAGCCGAAGCCTCTGTGAGGAACAGTAAGCCGAAGCCTCTGTGTGGAACAGTAGACCGAAGTCTCTGTGTGGAACAGTAAGCCGAAGCCTCTATGTGGAACAGTAGACCGAAATCTCTGTGTGGAACAGTAGACCGAAGTCTCTGTGTGGAACAGTAAGCCGAAGCCTCTGTGTGGATGTATTTATGTAGCCGGCACAATGGGTAGCCACCCAACACAAAATAGCAAGCCTGTGCAATGGCAAGGCGCCCTCAGTAGATGAAAGTGAAATACTTCAGTTTGCGGAGTCACAACGTAAATGAGAATTATATGATAGTGTTTAAGTTCGATACATTGCTTACGGCAATGTATATGTTCGATACATTGTTTCCCCTTCTACAGCATTACAATTAACCACTTTAATTGGCCGCTCTTCGGATCCCAATGGGGAAATCTTCTCTGCATATCTTCCAGGAGTCTCATTCGCCTAGTTCGGATTGTAGGGGAGAGTTCGCTCTCTTCTACTATATCTCCTGGAAGTCACATTCGCTTAGTTCGGATGCAGAGAGGCGCTTTCCAATGCTGTGGTCTGTTGATCACGGCCTTGCTGTAGCTTTCATGCCCATCGCAACATCACTTGCACTCTAATCCTCGTTGCTAAAACTTACAATCTTGCTTTCGTTGGTTAAACTTACATTCTCGCTTTCGTTGTTTAAACTTGCAATCTCGCTTTCGATCTCGCACGCACGCCTTAAGGTAAAGTTTTGTTTCATTGGAAACTCACTCACTTACCGAATAAAGTTCGAAAATAGATATTATACCCAAATTGTTTCATTTTGTTTTTACCCCTTCATCGGTATCACGCCAACATTTTGATCCGTTCGAGCCGGATATTTCCTAGTATTGTTGTTGCATTTTGATCCCATCAAGTCGGATAATCTACCAACAATTTCGCACTTTTCGCTATTTCAGAGGAGAAAAATATCATCACCCCTCACCATACACAACATCTCATCATCAGCATAAGTCACCAAAATCATCAAAAACATCATACACAAACAACATCATAAACTCAAAGGTACGTAGTTCAGTTTCTTTTATATTGAGCATACCGCGAGTGTTTTCATTTTTACATCTCGCTTTACTAAAAAAAAAATATTTGTTGCTACATTTTTTGCTACGTCACGTACTGGTCGACTTACAATTGCCTTAACCCGTGTTTTCCTAAATAAACAGTCCACTCATTGTCGCATATTCTCGCCATAATTTGTTTGCTAGTAATCTGTTGTGTAGCGCTTATTTGTGATTTCTCACTAAAGGCTACCTATACAATCCGCTTTCTCGTTGACTTTGACAGCCACTAGTGAGAAAAAGCACTAACAACAATCCGAGTACTCATCTTGCCCTTTTTCTACTTTTCCTTGTTATTCTCAACACAACAATAATATTCTAATATTCCACGCGGCTTTTTATATCTCCCCAACTCTCACTGTAGGATCTTTCTCGTTGTTCTGTTGATCGTGTGATATCAACAACAAATATCATTCTCGCATTCCAGCCGCCTTGTTTAGTGTGAGCCGACTAACAAACAAACGTACCAACAAGATCTTGCTCTCCCCACACATCTCTGTTAGTTCGTTGTCGTTGGTCTGTTTGTAGTGCGTTAGCCGCTCACTCAACACTGCTTGTGTTTTATTCCCTTTTGTGCGGTATTCGTTATTCACCACTGCACAGTGGGTACGTAGTAAAAAATTGTGAAATTTTATAATTAATATTTTAAAAAATATTTTATAAAAAATTGTTGTTATATTTGTTGGTCTATGGTAGATTTTTGGACTTTTTAATAAAAAGTACCCTACTTTCGGCATTTTACAAGAGCATTCAAAGCATTCCTTTGTGGTTAATTAAAAACTATTTTTGGGCAATTTTAATAAATTTCTTATATATTTTTCGAAAAAATACATATTTACATTTACAACAAAAATTAGTTGTCTATAAAATTACACCATCATTTGAAATTTCGTGCACCCTACTGTCGATAATTGCCATTTTCAAATTATCTTCGCCAATTTTTGTTCCCTTTTTGGAAGTTTCACAAAATTTGTTGTTCTTTGTATTTTGTATTATTTGATCGATTTCTATTGCAAATTCGACTGTGTGTACCCTACATTCGGTTCTAGTCGACCTTTAATAGTAAAAATATAGATTTTTTGGACTTTTTTGCTTCGTTATCCTTTGCTTTTCAATAGAATCATGTCGGTCACTCCATTGACACAATTTATTCGCGCTTCAGATAATGTGGTCAAATTTATTGCCTCATACCTTATGCTTAAGCCAGAAAGTCATTCTATTTTCAGCCTTGAAATTCAAAGCTCGGAACTTCAGGAGTTATGGTCTAAAGTCAAAGACACTTACGACAAGTGTATTGACTATTTGTTGACACTAGAGGGTACAACATCTGAGCAAATCTCTTCTGTCGATTCGAAGTACCAATCATCAAACCTATGTTCCATTGATTGTTTGTCGGAGATCAATGAAAAGATTCACAATCTTATGTCGGTGAAATCTACTCCTGCAGCTCCTGTCGTCGCTAATGCTAGTACACCGCAAACTAATTTAGCCCCAAATTCTCAACAAATCGGTAGTGTTTCTTGTTGATCAGCCACGTTCCGCAAACGATATGAATACTTCTCGTGATAGTTCGAATATCCCAAATTTTACAAATATTGTTAAAACTAATTTTCCTAATCCTGCCGAAGTTTCGATTTCTAATTGGAGTTTGCCACCTAGCATTTCAAATACCATGCATAATCTCAACTTACCACCGTGTGAGATTGATGAATTTCATGGAAATTTCTTATCGTGGCCCACATTCCGGGATCTTTTCTCAGCTATATTTATTAATAACTCTCGCCTAAGTGACATTGAGAGGCTTTGTCACTTAGTTCAGAAAACAAAAGGTGAAGCTAGGGAAATCGTGTCTAAGTTTCCACTCACCCATAAAAGTTTCGCTATGGTTTGGCAGTCGTTGAAGGATACGTACGACAATAAACGTATTCTAGTTCATAACCATCTCAAACTCCTTTTTGACCGTCCCGTGTTAGATTCTGAATCTAGTTCTACCTTGAAAATTCTACAGCGTAGTATCAACGGCTGCATTTCTGCTATGTCAGTATATGACGTAGTTACGGATCACTGGGATCCAATTTTGGTATATATTTGTCAGCACCGTTTACCTAAAATAACCGCAGCTTTGTGGGAGCAGAGTATAAAAGACAAATCTTCGCTATCGTCGTGGGAAGACTTAAACAAATTCCTCACTGAAAGGATTCAAACATTAGCTTGTTTACGAGACATTAGAGGTTCTCCTTCTAGTCCGATTTCGAAAAGTAAAGACAAAACATACTAAACAAAAAATACTAAATCAAAGTTCACCTGCATTCTTTGTCGAAATGAATCACATTCGTTACGTTCATGTCCCAAATTTAGAACTCTTTCGTTTGAAAAAAGATTTGAAGCGGCTAAAAAACAGGGTTGTTGTTTAAAATGTCTCTCGGTAGGACATTCCGTCAAAAATTGTGCCAGTATCCATAACTGTAACATTTGTAAAATTCGCCATCATACTATGTTGCATAGGCCTACTGCTTCTCCTCAATCGTATAGGAATGGTTCTACCCCATCATCTAGGATTGGTTCTCCTCAATCATCCGTACTTGGTTCTCCTCTATCGTTTAGGCCTTTGAATACTATCGCGTCAAACATTGTTAGTCATACACAAGTAGATGGCAATGTGGCATCAACTTCTACTGGCACTAGTTCTTGAGTGGTAAATAGTCAGGTGTTCCATACCTCCCAACATCGAAATGTCTTGTTGGGTACGGCTATGGTCAACATCGTTCATTCCGTAGTTTCGTATCCTGTTCGTGCTCTTATCGACCCTGGCTCAGAAGCTTCGTTCATCTCTGCACATTTACAAAAACGTCTCAAATTGCCCACTCAGGCAATCTCTGTCACCGTTTCTGGAGTAAATAGTTCAACTTATGCCACTTCTAAGAAAAATTACCTAGATTTTCGTTGCTAGATCAGTCTTTCCTTGCTTTCGAACAGTTCACTCCTCCCCAAAGCTCTCAGTCTCTATCGCTGTCATGGATCGAACGTCAACCATTTATCGTGGCGTTTTCTTGCCAATTTGTTTACCTTCTTGCAGAATTCGTTCACGTGAATTCCCTTCATGATGGAAATACATCTATACTTCGTAGCCTTTGTATCGAATATTTGGTTCTCTAAAATTGTATTTCGTTGGTTACCCACCGTTTTAAGTCATGTCTCCTTGAGAACAGCCGTCTCCGTCGAGACCTTTGATATGAAGTTGTTTACGAATTCAGCGTGTCGTATCGTCAAAGGTTTGTATATGTCTTCGTCTGCTTTTCAATTAAAGCAGCTTCTTAGAAGTCATTCCTCCTTAGTGTTCCGCTTCATTTTGGCATCTCTTTCTCGTTTTTGTGTTGTCGCGTTTATTATATGACAGAATTTGTTTACTTTCTTAGTTCACAGAGGCTTGCTTAACTTCTAGATCCCTTTCGATACTGTTCAACTAACATCGGGCCATCTATCTAGTCGCTCTTCCTCGTTCGCCACAGTATCCAATAATAGTCGATATCCCTCTAAGTCTTAACAATAGACTTCTCTAGTTAAAATTTGTAATATTTACTTCAATTCCACAATAGTAAAGAAATCGAAGTATATTTAGCTAATATGAATTTCAATAACTTATTGTGCTCTGTCATGAGCAATCACTTAGGTCCAACAAGGAATTGTTCGTCGACCATAGACTAAATTAGTTGTGAATAGTAAGGAATAACTTCACTCGAAAAATAAATAATCTCAAATTAAATTATTTCCGCTCCTGCTCAATAAAACTGAACTACTATACCTATCGATGCATTTAATTCACAATGCAATTACTAACCATAGTTTAAGTCGCGTACTAATTTAATATCGCTAGCTGCGTGGCACGCTAGCTGCGTGGCAAGGTGGGCGGCAATGTTTAAGTTCGATACATTGCTTACGGCAATGTATATGTTCGATACATTGTTTCCCCTTCTACAGCATTACAATTAACCACTTTAATTGGCCGCTCTTCAGAGCCCAATGGGGAAATCTTCTCTGCATATCTTCCAGGAGCCTCATTCGCCTAGTTCGGATTGTAGGGGAGAGTTCGCTCTCTTCTACTATATCTCCTGGAAGCCACACGGCCTTGCTGTAGCTTTCTTGCCCATCGCAACATCACTTGCATTCTAACCCTCGTTGCTAAAACTTACAATCTTTCTTTCGTTGGTTAAACTTACATTCTCGCTTTCGTTGTTTAAACTTGCAATCTCGCTTTCGATCTCGCACGCACGCCTTAAGGTAAAGTTTTGTTTCATTGGAAACTCACTCACTTACCGAATAAAGTTCAAAGATATATATTATACCCAAATTGTTTTATTTTGTTTTTCTTTCTCTTTATTGGGTTTTCTCCCCTTCATCGGTATCACGCCAACAGATAGAGTAGCTGGCGCGAGCAAATGCCTATGCAATCGTTCCTAGTACTTACGGGGACGTCATGCGAGGTTGTTGCTATGATGGGTGACGTTTTATATGTATGTGGTTTTTGACACGTTACATATTAAGTGGAGTTGACGTTTTAACTTGCAACTTTTAAAATTTTTGTAATGTAGGCCCTGTATTTTCGATTAAATATAATTTCTGATTTTATCTACCAATGTATTTGAATGGAGTATAGCGATAAATATAAATTTCCTAGGAGAAACAACGTCAAGTTCATTAATGCCAAAGAAAGTTTATGATTTGATAAAATAAATGTCGGATTTAAAGACGGAGTAACTTCTACAGCAGATATATATAGAGTAGTGGAATCAGTCAATTTAGCTTCTATATTGGATGTAGTGAGATTGAATGTATTTTTTTAGATTTGAAAGTAATTTGACACATTTTTGTCGTATTAAAGGATTCTTGTGATCCAAGATCAATAAACGCACGATTGGTAAATAGAAATCCTTTGTGGTCAATGCCAATCAAAGCAGTAGGCATATTAGGGTTTTCTCCAGATGGCGAAAAATGAGCTTGAGCTTGCTTTACTGCTTACTTAACGGCAGCTGGCGTAGTCAACTGTTCATCATAATCTTCGTAATCAACGTCTCTCCAAGTCATCAAGTTCAACTTGAATATTTTCGTCATTGGCCATACTGATATTTTACATAGTTGAAAGTTGACACAAATCTTTTCAAATCGTATTTCGTTCAATCAATTGGCGATAAAAAATCCGCAAATTGCAAAATTGTTATGTAGTAAGAACTCATGGCTTTAAACACCTCTGAATGGATAAGGCTGTCGAATGTGACTTTATAGTCGACGAATAGGAGGAATGTGTCGATGTGTTTTTCGTGGTTTTTTGTCAGGATCTGGCGCAGAGTGAATGTGGTCAATGGTGGATTTGCCAGATTTGTCAATGGTGGATTTGCATTGGTATGGTCCAATAATGTCATTGACCATTGGCTTCAGTCGTTCACACAGCACGCTGGATAGCACTTTATATGCGATAGGAAGGATACTTATTCCTCTACAGTTGTCACATATCGACTTGTCTTATTTTTTATGCACGGGACACGGAATGATGAGGTACCAATCATTGGGCATGCATTCCTCTAGCCAAATTGTACTAATCAGCTGGTGCATGCTGCTTACCAGCATCTGACCACCAGTTTTGGATAGTGCGGCTGGTGACCCATCGGCTGCTGCTGCTTTATTGCTCTTCAGCCGATTAATTCAACTCTGACCTCATTTTGGGTATTTTCCAAGTTTCTTCTTTTTTCTGAAAATAGGTTTCTCCTCTCTCCCTTTCTCTCGATATTTCTCCATCGCATTACGTGTTGCTACTGTCTGCAGTGTTGCCATATACGCTGAGTGTTTCACATCAGTAGCATTACGACACTCCTGATCGTACCCTGGCATGCTTTCTGGATGGTGGTTTTTTGGTACACAAGTGTTGCTTTTGCTGCAATTTGTAGGGAGTGTACAATTCTTTGCCATTGTTCCTCTATACTATTATCGGGACAAGAAGGCTTTCGTCAGGGTGGGTAAGTTGAGCGGAGAAGTCTTTTGCTACCGATTGTGTTTCCAGCTTTTTGGCGTCCAGATTCCTGGGTCGATTATGGGAAGCAACCAAACTCCAGTTGCGAGTTCAACTGGCAACGCAATTGAAATAAAACTTAACATTATGAATATCAACTTTTCTCAGTTGCTGTCGATAATACTGTTTTGACATTTCTACAACTAGAAATATTGTTAACAAACAAATGAACAAAATATTTCAGAAAAAACTGATTATATGTGATGATATGTTCAAGGTGTGTCATTTATTATAAGGCATTTAAGAGATAAATCTATTAGAACTACCATCAGTTCTGTGAGTAGATGCTGAAGTTTAGAGAAATGTTCAATCAACTGCTCATATTAGCTTGAAGATGTATTTTCGATTACCAAAAGATGCCGTTGTGTACATAGATGAAGCCTTAAACCCTGATTTCCGAAAAGCCTGGCGGTCAACAGCAATTCCTCCTCTCTTAAAAATGTGTGCAGCTCTGATGTTTTTTGTGGAGGGAAGTTTTCAAAAGTCCCATAGCAATGACTTCAACCTTGGCATGGCACAACCGACAATGTCGGTGGTTTTCGCCGAAGTTATCCGGCTAATAGAGGAAAAACTGTGTAAAATTTTGATTGTATCCAAATTAACGGAGGAGGAAAAAGGGAAGAATCAATTTTTTTTATTGAAAACTAAGTTCCAGGGTGTTGTCGGATGTATTGATGATACACACGTACATATCATGGACCCAAAAGAAGATGTTCGCCACTTTCTGCCATTCATTTGGAATGCGTGTTGGTGAGACACAGCAGTTAAGGTCTTCTGAAATAGCGTTCCACACATCATCGATAGTGGCTTTGGTTTGACCAAAAGTCCGCACGCCGCGTGCTACATTTGGGTGAGCTTCCATCCGGGCAATAAGGACCTCAAATTGTTCTTTTGTAGTAATATTAACCATTATGGGAAGCATACAAAGTTCAGTTATTATAAACAGCAACCAGAAATAAATGGTTGCCGAAAAATTCTATTTGAAGCAACTGAAGTTGACAACAGTTGCCATCCATAATGCAAATTTGGCAACTGGCAACGCAACTAAACTATGGTTGCCATCCGTAATCGACCTGAGATATTGAAACCCAACCTTCTTATTTGACTGTAATTTCAATTCTCTTCTTTTAAGTTTATTATTTTGGATCATTCTTTGAGGTCCCAGTTTTTTATAGTTATCCGGCTCGAAGGACCAAATGTTACATGAGATATTAATGCCCAAGATTCTTGTTCGATTATAGTTTCAATTCTAATTTATTTATGAAATATTCTGACTTAAGAAATACAGAAACTAATCTAACATAGCCTAATGTTATACACATAACATCTATCAATTCTTACAGTGCACACACACAGATCTTGTGACTGCATTAGCCACTTATCATAAAACCACTTAAACATCATTTATGAAATACACAAATGTGAAGTGATCATTAAAAAAAAGAATGAAGCCGAGCATGTTCATATATTTATAAACATTCTCCCTACCGGCAAATATTATTCTAGATACATATGTTGGTGCCGTGGGAACTGATTGCTGAATCTTATCTTTTCTTAATCTAAACAGTTCTTCTTTTAAATATAAATTGAACATTGATAATATTGATGCTTTTGTATGTGAAATCATCAATATTGATGCGATCGCTTTTGGATTGACTGCAGTTCCTTATATCTCGGCAGGGATTGGTGGGCTGTCTTCATCTTCACCTTTTTTATTTCACTTAACTCTCCGTATTTCCTCTCGAATGGTGTCTCTCCGCTTTGTTGCTCGATTTGTTCTGGAGCACCTTTAGCAGCATTACCGATTGCTGTTTGCCTTTCTTTTGTCTCTCCAACCTTTTCCCCATCCTCCGGTTTATCATCTGTGGTTTGACCAGGTCGATGAGCTGCTCTGAGCGAGATGGCTCATCTCGCTCTCGCCAGTTTCACTATCAGTTGCTAATTTTTGGAGAAGGAAGACAAGCACGTTCTTCAGGATATAGATGTTCAGGTTCCATTTCACGAGGCAACCAAATATTTTGATTGCCTTCTGCTTCCAATCTTCCTCCAATTTGAGATTATGCGGGATTAGGTGCGCATCTTTGGTAGTATTATTTGTGATATCAAAGTTCTATTTATTTCATCATTATTTCAACTTGCTCCTAAGAGCCAGAATTTCCTTCGTGATTGATCTCGACATTTTTGTATTTTTAGCTGCCTTTGTGCCTTATTTGGTTTTTTAGTTTTGCCTTTTTTATGAGCTTTTTTTGTTCCTTTTATTTTTGATGAGCCTTCTTTTAATGTTTTTCTTTTTTGATTTGTTGAGCCTTTTTTGTTTTATTTTATATTTTTTATATAATAATATTTTTCTTTAGTAAAAATATTATTTTGTGTGTGTGTGTGTGTTTTTTTTTTTTTAATTTTGCGGCCGCTGATTCGTTATTTCGAAGGGCCAAATGTTAGATGAGATATTGAAACATTTCGCTTGTAATTTCAATTCTCTTTGTTTTAAGTATATTATTTTGGCTTTTTCTTCGAAGTGCCAGATTTTATTGTCGTCCGGCTCGAAGGACCAAATGTAAGAGAGTTAGATATTAAAACCCAACCTTCTCTTTCGATTGTAGTTTCAATTCTAATTTTTTATGAAATATTCTGACTTAAGAACTACATACACTAATCTAATACATCACACTAATTTTATACATACATACTATTTTTTTACATATACAGCACCAATATCTTTGTGTGTGGACTTCTATTGATTCTTTATTATCAGTACACACACAGGTCTTGTGACTGCATTAGCCACTTATCGTAAACCCACTTAGACATCATTTATGAAATGCCCAAATGTGAATGTAGTGATCCGATATTCGCTCCTCATATCGATCGAACGACTAATACACTGTATGAATGCCTTCCGACTATAACAACATGATCAATTTGATTTCTCGTTGCTTGATCAGGAGAAATCTAGGTGGCTAACTGCTGCTCACTACCATGTTTTTTTGTTGCCGCGAAGTCAATCAAGGTGGGGCCAAAAAAATTTAGAGTCCAAATGTTTTTTTATTTTCCACGGCATCGGGTTAAGAGGATGAGTACAATGTGGCATTAATTAGGAAGTTTTTTTGTCATATCTCGCCACCAGTTTTGGCTCTTTAATTTTGCTTGAGCACAGTTTTGCAACTTATTTTTGGCTAAGACTGAATGCTCCAACATAAATTGGGCCTCTTTCTGCTTTGCATTCACTTTGCTGTATTTTTTTGAAGCGGCTACTGAGTATTCCTTTTGTGATCCGTGTCCCTAAATGCAAGTAAAATATTTCCTTGAATGTGCCAAAATAATTAATTCTTATATATTCAGCTACTTCTTTTTTCCTGTTGTTTACCTTTTTCCCCGCAAAAATCTCTAACTATTTGGTTTTCGATAGCATACTACCTATCGTGTACAACTTCGAGTAGAAACATTTGATAACGACTGCGGTGATTCGCGTAAATGACATTACGATCCCAAAGTACTCGATTTCGACTGCGGTGATTTGGCCCCAGCTCACAATTTCAACGGGTGATGAAAATAGTTACCCCAGGTGACACCGTGGGGAGGTCAGTGTCCACAATTGAAATGAAAGAGGGATCAAGATAAGCATGTGCTTGTTAAAACCAATCAGAGCCGTTGCTTGCATATATATCACCGCCTACACAACCCATCTTTTAATATTATTCTACCCAAAGTGACAAATTTTCCAAGATATTGCAAAATGAAAAGCGGAACAAAAGTGGCAAGATAACAGAACAAACATTTTTATCAAAAAGTGAGAGAACGAACTGTGAAATACATCACCAAACTAATTGGAATTATATCTGAAAATGAAAACAGTTGTGAATATATATGTAATGTTTGATGATATTGAGCTAACCAGATGGTTTGAAACAATCACGTTGCTGGTATATATTTTTATAAAGGGAAGTGTCTAATTTGACGTATTCTCTTATAAGTACTTAAACTAGGGGTGTTCAAAAATTACAAGCTTTGGAGAGTAACTGAAAACCGCCATATGAAAGACCTTAATAAAGAGAACGCAGAAAACTAGTTTATTATCATTTATAAACATAACTATAACTCGAACTGACTAAATACCATACTGTATGGTCTGCATGGGATAATTATAACTGGAAATGAGTTTGAAACGTACACGTTGCACAGTGGGAAAAAATACCGATCTAGCGCGCAGAAAATCAAAAAATGAAGTTGAAGGAAACTTTATAACATTAATGCAGTTTTAAAGTAGAGTGTTGAGAGTACTTAAGTCCGTATAAAATAATCCGAATTAATAAGCTAGAACGGAATAACGGTACATTTAAAATAGAAAATGTTTCCAATGTTAAAAATGGCATTTTTCAGCTATAAAATTGCGATGGTCGTGTTCATTCTGTGAATATATTATAAAACTTTGTCCATTTTTGATATATAGTATTGGTATTTAATTAAATGGTATAGTTATATAATTAATTTAGGTGTTTAATTTAGGTGTTTCGGGCTAAATATATGTAAGGTCTGTTTTTTTGGATTTATGGCAATTTTTTGAAGAAATGCCAATTTTGTGTAGAAAGCTTTTTTAAGGTTTTGTTCAAATAAAATTAAAAATTTGTAAATTTTTTTGATATAATTCATCAAATATGACTTGGAATAGATCACAGCATAGCAGATAAGAAAAAAACAAGTTCAAAATGTCCATCCTAAGGTTCAAGAGTACTGGGTGTGAGTATGAAAATGAGGGATTTAAGTAAGCTGCTCCAAACGTTGATTTTAAACTCATGCATTGGATATACAATTACTCCAAATGTCTTTCTAAATAAAAATTGAAATTACAACGAAATCGGTTGTAAGAGTCTTCTAAAATACCGCAGGTAAAGGGTCCACTTTATGAACCCTGGAAAAATATCATTGGTGTAACATTCATATATACACTGTTTTACCTATATTTATGATTTTCGTGGAGGTGGAGTTTATGGACTTTTATTATACCTGTTATGGGGTTTCCAATGACTGACATGACTTCGGATGACTTTATAACTTTGTCATACGAATTTCGTTAGGGTCGGATACAGGTATTTAGTTCGATTTATTTTAGTTCTTAAACAAGTGAAGTGGAAAAATGTAAATTTTGTACAGAGAGCTCTTTGAAGTTTGGCTAAAATCTAAAAATGTTTCTGATGTAAAAGAATATATACTAAATAGACTTGGAGTTAATGCTACCGATTATGCAAACGCCAAAGGGATTTATCGAACAGTTACCACGCTATGTATGCGATTTAAAACGAAATGGATGGCCGCCAGAAGTAACAAAAAACAAATGGAGAGTCAGCATGGAAATTGGGTGATATAATTAAATGTGCAGCTTTGCCCATAGGAAGTTGTCTGAAGAACCCATGGAATCCAGAAATAAGGACTTAGTCGTGAGGAAACAATGAGGGTCTTTTCAATAGGTTGCTATTTTCTTCTGATCCAAAAATATCCAGTTTGTCTGGTAGTACATCTCTTAACCATCGATATAGTGAGCCTCTATCTGGAGAAGTCCTTAAACTTTTGGAGGGTTAAAAAAATTGCCAAATTTTTTCATAACATAATTAAAATTGTCCATCTAAATCTATTCTTATCCAAAATATCGATAAACATACAGTAAAACATCTACTTTGATTTTCTGCGCGCTAGATCTGCATTTTTTCCCACTGTGCGTTGCTGGTATAAAATGTTTTCTCTCAGAATGTAAATATTTTTATAAAGGAAATTGTCAGGTATTCACGTATTCTGTTCTAAGTCATATGAAAGGGATTAAAAAAGAGAACACAGAAATCTAGCTTATTATTATTTATAAACATGAGCACCAGTTCCCATGCATGAGCAGCTATAACTCGAACTGACTAAAAACCATACTGTATGGTCTGCATGGTCCATACATACAAACCGTTACAAACTTTTTAGCGCTCCTTCTCAATCAATAACTTTGAAATTCTACAATTGTTTAAGTGCAGATAAACAAACAAATATATTTATTTGAAATATTTTTATTTCTTTCCCCGCATATTTGTTGTTGTTTAAAGTATTGTTTATGCAAAAAAAAATTGTGTGTTTGTTTATTAAATAGTAGTTGTTGCTTTTGTTGTTATGAATATACCGGAAACAGAATAACGCTGATTAATAACGTAGCTGTTATTTTTTGCATTGGGAATTGTTGTTTTTCGCCTTTTTCTTTCCGCTATACTATATTAGAGTTGATTCTCGTAGTGGTCGGGGATTAGGCCGTTAACCAGCCGGCACTATCTTTCATGGAGCAAAGCAGTTACTTATCGTTCTTATTATGTGCCAAATACTTTAGATTATATAAATGGAAAAGAGATGCCGTGGAAAGACGATTGTGTGCCTCCAAAACAAATTTAGTTTGTTCACAAGTGTCATGTTAATGCAGTTTGCAAAATTGTTCCCCAATCACATTTGGACCATTTAAATGGTGATCCTAGGCTGATACTTTAAATTTTTCCAACTCCTTGTCGCACTGATTTCCAGCAAACCTTTTTAAATACGATAATGTCCCCACACAGATATATCGCTTATGGACTTGATGACTGGTTGCTGTTGTTCGTGTTTGTTGTAAATTACCTGTTATAAATTTAATTTTTTTCTTCATGCTTACCAGAGTGCGGCGAACGATTAAAATAAAGTCTTTCCCCTACCGGGTACATTTGTAACTTTTTTTAAATAAAAATGCTCTAAAATTTTTAATAATGGAGATATTTGGATCAAATTTGGAGGAATCATTCTTGAGGTATTTTCAAATTATAAATATTTTCCATATATATAATTTTTACAATTTTTTAAAGTTATTACCTACGTAGATCAATAACCGTGTATACCAAGGGAAAACCAGGGTAGTTTCTGACTTCCACGAGTCGCCCTGATGGCCCCATGTTGTCTAGAGCCACAAAAATTTGCAGAGGGGTTGAGGAACACCTAAAAAAGATCCCAATAAAAAATAACTAGAAAAGCTTAACCCATTCGAAAGCTATAACGAATTTACTATGATTGTTTTAGATAGATTATCATTTAAGCATGGATTTAAATATATTTTATTTTAATGTATATATAATTTTGAGTTCCTACATCTAGACCAGATCCGCATAGACTAATTTCAAACAAAAAACCTCGCGATAGTCCACTTTTTTAATGAGTTACAGAGCTTTCTTTGGATGGGTACAAATGTACCACGGTTAATTAATCTACGTATACTTTTTTTGGTTATTGACCGTAGGGTTAAAGAATTCATCGCGATACATTTGTTTGCGCATCCAGCTGTTTCAATTTTTTTTCTTCTGTCAAACAATTATAATAAACATTTTTTTTGTTATACTATCTACCCAAAATCAAAAATCTCCACTGTTCAATAATATACTTTTTTTCCTTAAAGCCATGGAAAAACACACTTTCACAATTTATTGTTTCTTCCTTGTATATTTGTCGTGATGTCGTGATTAATTATGACAATGGGGCTATATTATTTTCTATTTGCTGCTCAGGTATACTTGATTCTTAATTCAGCAAAGGTTTTTCTATTTTCCATATATATCTTGTTTCGCTAACTTGGTCTTAATTTTTTTTCTTCTGTTTCATAATTACCCAGCTAGCATTTTAAAAAATCGCCCTTGGGAGTCTCTAAAGAGTCCTTTGGTGATTAAAAACTGATTGATTCACTTGGACGACCAAAAAGGAACTCTAAAATGACTCCTTATTACGATTAAAAAGAGTTTTATTTAAATTACAAAAACAAAATGTTTAGCAGTCGCAAAACAATCATCATATTTAGATTATCTGGTTATTGAAAAAGGCTTATTCAAATAAAGAGCATGCAGATGTTTGAAATGTGATTAGAATTGTGTATTCTCTGATCACATTTTTGCACAGATGGGTGACTAAAAACTGTTTGTTTTGTTTTCTAAGTAAAATGGGTCATTTTTTGCATTTGCTGAAGTAAATAGAAAATATTTAATTTAAGTTAATTTACAAAAGTTAAGTGGAGGTGTTAATATCAACTTTTAGTGAAGTGAAACAAAAGTATTAAAAGGTGAGTTAATGTTATTTGATAACTAATCAACTAAATTAATTAAACTAACGCAATTCATTATAATCTATTTCCAGGTGGCGATGGACCTGCTCAATTTCTTGTAGCTGCAGTTCGGAATGTGTTCACAGATGAAGGCGTACAAAGGTATAGCTGAAAGTATTGCAAAAACAAATACACCAAATACTTATCAGCTGTTACTGGTATACATGAGAGAATTAGTATAACATTTCAGTTATGCTCTGCTTAATCACACTCACTACACCCTTCAAAAGAGAAACGGTTATTTTTCGTTTTGCTTAGATTTGTTTGTTTGTTCTCACAAATATTTGTTGTTGAACAAGATAATATTTAAAATGAATAATTTGGATATAAAAGAAAAAATTGTGTCGGGTGAATACAAAATAAGTGAAAAAAGAGGACGAAGCAAAGTATGGGACTGTTTTAGGATTATAAAAAATGAAAATGATATTGAAATAGCAAGTTTTGTTGCCTGCAAATCGTGTAATAATGTATATAAATATAAAAATTCCCTATCGAACTTAAACAAACATAAATGTTATTGCATAGTGCAAAATGAAAAAGATAGTTAATAATTTGAGTCCAACAACGACGCTAAAAAAGCCTATAGAAATTATTACAGAATGGGTAGTCGGAGATATTCTACTTACAAATGTTAGCCTTCGGAAGTAAGTAGATTCTTTACTTCCTCATCCAACAACATTATACAGAAACGTTGAGAATAGTTATGCTACGCACTTTGCGAAGCTTAAATGTGATATTTCGGCAATAAGAATCGTTGGATATGCTCTCACGTGTGGCCTATGGTCAGAAAACTACTCCAAAATTTCTTACCTCGTATTAACGGTCCATTTCATTGTGGATGGAGGTTATAAAAGTAAGCTTCTGGGAGTAAAGTCAATGAAAGGTATTCTAAACACAGGTATGTTATTGCTAATTTGAAAATTCGTTGAAAATTGTAGAGAAACGTTTTAAACGTTGTATTACTAAAGATGTCCGTTATTTCCAATATAAAACGTAAGTTGGATAATTTGCTTGCCGTTACCGATAGAGGAAGCAATATAAAAGCGGCATTAAAAGAACATGGAAATATTCATTGCATCAATCACCTGCTTCACAACACTATAGAAAAATGCATAAAAACATCCTCACAAATAGATGAGATTGTTACAATGTCATCTAAACTAGTCAAATTTTGTAAGAAATCAGGTTTGAATTATGATTTAAGTACTTCATTAAAAAGCTATACACCAACAAGGTGGAACACTGTTTCTTTGACACTACTATTAATTAAATCTAATTTTGCTTATATTCACAAATTTCTTTACGAGAAAAATCTTTCTGAGAAATATTGTATTATAAAAGAATATAATCTGGCCCAAATAATATCAATTTTATTGCCATTCATGGAAGCCTCGCAAGCTCTTGAGGGTAGTTCCTATGTTACCCCACATTTAGTTCACCCTCACGTTAAAAATTTAAAAGCAATACTCAGTGCCACTAGGAAGTAGTAGTTGTTGTTGACAGACGTGTTTTTTGAATCGCTCCAACTTTTTGCCGGCATTGAGTTACTTACCGCATCCAGCAACTTGCAAATACACCCAACATCCAGGAGACACCAATCCAACACGCTATTAATAGAACTCCAGTATTATTACATCACGGGTGACTATTAATCTTTAATTTTTTATATTTAAAAATTACCAAAAGGAAAGACAAGGACTGGAATTTTAACTTGCCACCAACACTTTTATATATCAAAAAGTAAACAACAGCTGCACTCTTCTATCGAACCTGCTGAGTTCGCTACAACGATAATTTATCAAACAGCTGACGATATTTAAGTGTTATCAGTGGTTAGCAGTGTACTTTACAACACTGTTAACCTAATTGCCAACAGCCTAAAGATATGCTAAACAAATGAGTAAGAGAACGTTATTATCCAAATCACCTGAAACTACAGATAACACTCCTAAAAAGCGTAATCCTGCAACTAAAATGAGTACTAATACGCAAGATACTTTTTCATGGAACAAATTGGGCGAGCTGTTAGATGAAAAACTTAAGGATGTTGCTAAAAAGGATGACTTGATAGAAATGTGAAATGAAATAAAGGAACTGCAACAAGAAAATATAAAATTAAAGGAGGAGATGATGAAGCTTACTTCAAGATTGGAGGCTATTGACCGGAGATCAAGGTCATCAAATGTTGTTGTTAGTGGCTTATCCTGCCGTACACCTGCTATTGCGAAAAAGGACTTTATTAAAATATGCACGGATGACATGAAAGTCGATGTTGATGTTATTAACACCAGGGTGGTTGCATCAGGCAAGCTTTTTGTTTTCACTATGGGAACCTGTCTACAAGCACAAAAAGTTTTAGCAGCAAAAAGTACGTTAAGAGGAAAAAACATTTTAGTACAAAGGGACTACACAGAAAATGAGCAGAGCATCCGATATAATATGCGCAAACTAAAAAATGAAGTGCTGCAGAAATCAAGTAACGTTAGCGTTAAATTGGCTGAATTCTGTATTTTTATTAATGAAAAACTCTACTATTGGTACCAAGGAAAAGTTATTCCCTCTTCAGAAATTGATGTTTCTTTTTTAAAGAATATAGTTGGTGATGATTTATTTGATATTATATGTAAAGATAGTCATAAAAGTCATAATACTTTTATTCAGAACCAAGAATAGCAATTCGAATCGTGTCATTTGCAGTCATATAATGTCGCTAATCTACAGAGGGCAATTAACTGTGGTAATTTTTTAAAATATTTACAAAATTTTGATATTTTTTCCTTTTTGAAACCCACGTGGAGTCAAATAAAACAGTTTTTTCTCATCACAACTTAAAAATTACAATATCTATTGGTTGGAAGCTACAAAAACAAATAGAGCTGGTCGTGCAATAAGTAGTTGCTTGTATGGTTTTAAAACCAACGTACAAAGAAAATGGAAACTAGAATTCACTACAGTTAACAACTTCACCGTCATAAAAGCCAACTTTAATGGGTACGTTGTGTATCTAATTCCCTCATACCTAAACTGTACAAAATGGAAGACAGATGTAGAATGCTTTGAATGTTTTTTAAAAGAACTTAGTCAAAAGATGGTACAGTCAAAAGATGGTACTGTCAATTCAAACGGCAAAAAATTTTTACAAATTGTCGAAGATATTGGTGGTGTTGTTTTAAATGGTAGAACGTCAGGAGCTGTTGAAGGAAACTACACTTTTTGTGGCGTAATGGGAAGTTCTGTGATCGATTATTATATTTGTTCATTAAAATTTTTGAAATTTGTTTCATATTTGAAAGTAGATTCACAGGTCTTCTCTGATCATATGCCTCTAAATTTAGTAATCAATGTCCCCAAAAATAATCAACCAACACAAAATCAGCATGCACCTATACACAAAATGTATTGGAAAGACAGGTATAAAACTTAGTACAAACAAACTTATCAGCACTATCAAATTCTCCTTACAATATTTTAAATGTCTCCACAAATGATATGGTTAACACAATTGTAACCAAAATTAGACAAGCTAATGCATATCAGCAAAATAATGCTATTTTTGTTCCAAAACAAAAATGGTTTGATTGGGAATGTTATCGCCAAAGATCAGCGCTAATGAAAAACCTAAAGATGTATAAAAGATCCCATACTATAATTAACCGTAATCGATATATACTGACAAGAACAAAGTTTCGGTTATTGTGTGATAAGAAAAAGCTAATTTTTTATAATTCCAATCTACGCAAGCTAGATACCATACGTAATAGCAAGGACTGGTGGATGTTATCCAAATCATTAAGAAGTAAGACTTCTAGTCCAAAAGGTAGTCTTGATGCAGATCGATTCAGGTGCCATTTTGAACATATTCTCCAATTTACGGATGACATGCAAGCTATTAATTGGTGCCAGCCATATTTTGTAGACCCGTTCTTGGATTCACCAATTGAATTTATTGAGCTCCTCAATGTCATAAAAAAATGAAGTTTAACAAATCCCCCGGTCAAGATGGCATCCCATATGAATTTTATAAATATGCTCCACAGAATTTTCAGAAAGAACTGCTCTCGGTCTTTAATAAGATCTTTATACAAGAGGATATTCCTATATCATTTACACAATCAATACTAATCCCCCTATTTAAGAAAGGTGATCCTAATATCCCTTCAAATTACAGAGGTTTGTCACTCATGGATACATTTTCAAAAATTTTCAACTCCATTATCTTAAATCGAATCACAAGTTGGTTGACAAGAGAAAACCTTTTAAATGAATTTCAAGCCGGCTTCAGAAAAGATTATTCAACTATTGACAATGTTTCCAATCTCGTAAATACAATACATCTTAACAGAAACCTGAATAAGCCAACATATGCCTTCTTTGTCGATTTTTCAACAGCGTTCGATTTCTATCCACGAAAATAATACAAATAATACAATGTTTATATAACAACACAACGACAAAAATATGGGATGGGCATAACAATTCAAATTCATTTAATGTTAATTCTGGTGTTAAACAAGTTTGTATACTCAGTCCTACCCTCTTTTCTCTATACCTAAATGGCCTACCAGATGTATTACCTGGTAGAGTCAACGTCGGAAATTTATACATTAAAATTTTGCTCTATGTCGATGATATAGTCATTTTATCTGATTCGCACTCTGGTTTACAGGAGATGATAGATGCATTACATGAGTATTGTACAAAATGGTGTCTGAAAGTCAATTTGTCAAAGTCAAAAATACTTGTTTTTCGCGAAGGTAGCAGAATAACATCACATTTGAAATGGTATTATGAAAATCAGGAAATTGAAATTGTCAACAGATATACCTACCTTGGTATCTTATTAAACTACAATTTATGTTTTAATGCTCATCTTCAGGAAAAACTTGTAGCATCTACAATGGCCATCAATTCTACATGGCTAAAATATATATCACATCCTAAAATATCGAAAGTAAACAAATATAAAATCTTCACAGCATGCTCAAGGTCCATAATGTTCTATGGAGCTCAGATCTGGGGATTTCAAAAATATGAATGTGTAGAAAAGTTATTACGATTTTATATTAAAAAAATTTTATATCTACCAAACAACACACCCAACTATATGCTTCACTTAGAAACTGGTCTTCCAACTTTATATAATGAAACGTTAAGATTACACTTAAAAATACATAAATAAAGTTCTGCGATTAAACCCACAGAGATTACCACGCATACTTGCGGAGAAGATTATCGAACAGAATATTTACTGGGCTAAGGAGTGGTGTAACATAAGAGAAAAAGTACAGTTCTCTCCTTCAAATAATAACATTCCAATTTGTATATATTGGAAGGATATTAATAATGCTGTGAAAAATCAAGAGCGAAATGAGATGTGCACTAATGCAAGAAATTCAGAATCTCATGATATGTATTCTTCTTTGCAATACAATCAGATATCAACCTGTACTAAACATTTGTCTACATATGCGACAGGATTAATTATAAAAGCTAGAGGCGGTTTACTTAACTTAACTGAAAATAATAATACATGTCTTCTTTGTACAATTTGTAATATGAGTGAAATAGAAAACACCACTTTATTGGAGCATGCCCTATATACGCTCATTTAAGAAATAGATTCTTTGGTAAATGTATTCTTGAATATCATGAAGTGATTGATACACTAAGTATACGAATTGTCTTACTTTGTTTAATTATCTTAATGCAAGTTTTAAATATAGAAATCTTATTATTAATGAATATAATGTATAAACCTACAACTACAATTAGTACAATTGTACAATTAGTACTAATTGTACAATTAGTAGAACATTCATATACATGAATATATAATGTATCAACTGGCTAACAGCAATATCGCTATGCCAAATTATAGATGAAAATTTCAATACGAACATATTTATCTAATTGTATTAAAATAGAAACCACAATATGTAATATCATCTATTAATAAAATAAAAAAAATAGTCAGTGCCACTAGTAATGAAGAACCTACTTTTATTACTCAGTTAAAAAAAGATATTTATGACGCTTTAACTTCCTTAGTAGACAGAGAATATTCTCGATTGCGCGAACATTAATAACGGATAACTAATCAAAACTAGGAGCTAATAAAAAGTCGTTTAATGAAATTTTATTTGTTAATATTAATTCTAAAGAATAATAATATACATATTTGAATTTTAATTCGAAAACTAAAATTTACATTTTTCACCGCATACGGATTGCATTTTTATTTTTTATGTTATATATGAAAAGACTGAATTATTTTTGTTACCTGAAGGCTATAATTTTACTCAAATTGAAACCTTTTAATGTATTAACTATTTTATTATAAGCATTGTTTACCTTATTGTTTATTTTCAAAGAACTGAATTGTTTGTTGTTGACTAAATGTTATTTATATGAATTAATAAAAGGTGTTGTTGCACAACATAAAACTATTACATATGTATTTTTTTATTTGCACGCAATCAAAACATAACAAATATTTTTTCTTGTCTTTGTTTGCTTTGTAATGCATTTCTTTACAAATGTTCGATATAATACCATATGTACTTATGGTATTCCCACCAGTAACTGTTTGATCTGTTTGAGTAAATCAGAGGCAAACAGGTATATTGCTCTCATTCTCTTTGTATCTACTCACCACCATTCAGTTAAAGAGAATAACATTATCAACTTATAACAGAAACACGATTGTATTTAACTGTATATACTCATTCTGTTATGGCACAGAAACAGGTATGTTAAGATGGAACTGTGCACTTCTATATTCACAGATGACTTAGCTACGCAAGACAGCTGGAAGGGAACCTGATCTGAGGCTAGCGCTGAAAATGCTTTATAGTATCGGCACTCAAATATTAGTTCACATTTTTTAAACATATAACGTTTTTATTAAGAAGAAAAATATTTACATACTTCGTTTCAGATTTTTGTCATCTTAAGTATATTAGAAGTGATCAGTATTCCTCAAAAATATTTTCTACACGCAAAAGTCAGTATAGCAAAAAGAAAACGACGCCCTAAATTATTTTTATATGTATTATTATTGATAATATATTTTATATATTTAATAATTATAATAAAATTTATTAATTATATTAATTACACTATATTTTTTTGCTTAATTAGTTATACAAAATGAATTAATTTGTTTTTATGTAAATAAGATGAATTAATGTAACTATTTTTACTTAAATGTTGATAAAATAACAAAAATTAAAATCGTAACTTAATATATTTCTTTTTATACCCTCCACCATAGTATGGAGATAGATCGCTAAAATTTAGCACAGAGTCCTCTTTTGTCTGCAGGCAGGTCAAGTTTGAAGATGGGCTTTATCGGTCCACATTAAGGCATAGCTCCCATATAAGGGTTCCCCTTAATTTTCGTTAGTATGGGGTTCTTGAGCGCGTTTTTCAACCGAATTCGCTGAAATTTGCTACATTGGGTTCTTATTGGGTACTAAATATATCCACAAAAAATTATAAATATAGGTCCACTTTTTCTGGTAGCCCCCATATAACGGTACCTCCTAATTTTCAGTATTTTGATCTATTTTTCCGCCGAATTAGCTGTAATTTAGTATTTTAAATTTTTAATAAGTCCCAAAAGAAAAAAATTATGAATATAGGTAATCTTTTTTTCAGATAGCCCCAATTTTCGGTGTTTTGGGGTTCTTGAGCGCGTTTTTCAACCGAATTTGCTGGAATTTGGTATTTTGTAGCCATATATGGTAACAAATCTCCCTACAAAAAATTATTAATATTCGCCCCCTTTTTGATGTTGTCCCCATATAAACCCCTTTTTATTTATATTAAAATAGTTATCTGATTTGTTCCGCGTTTTGAGTTTGGTTCTAAGACTCTGTTATAATCATTTCACCTACGGAGTATAGCGAGATAAAAAATTACACTTAAGGTTCGATAATGAACTATAGCCGCATTTAGGCCTACCCCCTGTGTGGAGGTTCCAGAAGGAGTGGACCGATATTCTCCATCTTCGAATTTGAACTAAGTTTGGAAGAATTAAGTTTTGTTTGGATGAAATCTAAATTTTCTGAAACTGATTTGGTCCAAAGAAACATGGGGTCTAGAAACACTATTTCGATGAGGCACATTTCTACCGTATTAAAGTGTATACATCCTCATTATCCATTAAAATTTCTGAAATTTGTATTATGGTTTACATAATCCGTTTTTAGAAGTGTCGGTTTAGGTCCACTTTTTGGTATGTTCCCTTACCGCTTTTCCATGTTATATTTACAAATCACATACGAGATTTGTAAAATCGTAAACTCTCATTTATGACTGATAAACGGCTCGAATTTCAAAAAAAATTGATCAAAAAGGACTCCTGAATGAATATATGTATGAGTTTAATACGACTATAATAAGACTCATAAATAAGGACTAGTAATAGATTAAAAAATACTTAAAAAAGACTCGAAATAGATCGAAATAAAAATGGGTAAAAAGTGTTTAAAAATGATTCGAAATAAAAACCTTAAAAATATTGGAAAAAGTTTAAAAATGACTCGAATTTTATGCCGAGGAAGACTCATATGTGACTGGTATAGAGGACTCGCGCCGGTTCGCACTTTTCTACGAACGACTGAGTCAATTACGATCAGAAAATGCGCGAATATTCGAGCATTTTGATCTTCCAGCAGTATTAAAAAGACTCGAATGTGATTAAAATTTGCGAAAAATGTTGGCTGGGGTAGATAATGCTAGCAGAGGAGTGGATAATTGTGTGTGTTCGTTGACGCTGTTAGTAAGAGCAATGTAGTGGCTGTCTACTCTTAGTGGAGAATCGCGAATTATTTATGGTTGGTAACTTGCTGTATTTGCCGACATGATCCCTATTTCAAAGAGAAAAGTTATGTAGCCAACGTAATTGAGTAATTGCTTCAATGATGGTCAATTGTGATTTCTATTGTTTCTACTACTCAAGTGTACAGAGAAGAGACAACTTGTAATATATATAAATTAATAACACTATGGTACAAATCGACAAAAATTGTCACAACTTTTATAGAGACATAGTACATCTTGTGCGCCTTAAAAAGCTGAGTAAAACTGCATTTTTGGAATTTTCAATACACCCTCAAAATCTGAAGTTATGGTAAAAAAACGTTTGTTTTTGTTTTTGTAAACAATCTGCAATATCTCCGCTAATAAATTCGATTTGCATAGTTTTTTATTTTACTAGGAAGATAAAAATCCCACAGTATTTTTTTATATTTCGCGTAAAATGAATTCTTATTGATTCCAATTAGTTAAAAACTGTGCAAGCGGACGCAATTTTAAGATTTTACTGATTGGAAAATTTTTGAATACTCAAATTTTTTCTTCTTGCAAAAAATATTTTTTTTCATATGCCACATATTCTTAAAATAATCCCAACTTTGGTATTGTTCATCCACTGCTCATAAAAATATGAACATGCTCGGCTTCATTCATTTCATTTTAGGATCACTTCACATTTATACATTTCATAAATGATGTTCAAGTGGTTTTATGATAAGTGGCTAATGGAGTCACAAAATCTGTGTGTATCAAAGAATGTATAGAAGTCCACACACAAAGATATTGGTGCGCTCATTTGATGTACACAAATGAACGCAACCCCATGTGCACTGTGAGAATTGATAGTTGTTATGTGTTTAAGATTAGGCTAAGTTAGATTGGTTTATGTAGTACTTAAGCTAGAATATTTCATAAATAAATTAAAATCGAATCAGCCTTCAGCCAAGATAGTTGTTTTCCTTTCTCCCGCGCTCTACATTTGGTCCTTCGAGCCGGATCAAATATTTCGATATATTTTATCCTTCAAGAGAAACAAAAAAAAAACAAGCGGTAAAAAACGAAAAATGTTTATATTTTCAAAAAAAAAAAAAAAAATCTCTAAAGACCCCAGGGGCAAAATAAAGACCCAAGAGGCAAAATTAAAAAAGACCCCAGCGGCAAAAATAATAAAAATGATGGAAGACCTAAAAATTATAGAACAACCACACACGAACAGCCTGGTGAATATTCGAAAAGAAAGAGCACTCATATCCCAATTCAGGAAAGAGGCTAACAAACTCGCTGATACCCTTGAAAGCGATTTGTTTGGAAAACCTAGAAAGGTTTTGGAGTATTGGAAGGCATCTTGGGAGAGACAGAGGGATGTAATACTTACTTACTTAGCTGGCTTGTTACAGAAAGGTTGTTCCATAAGCCGAGCTTAAAAAAGATTTCCAAGCGCGTCGGCCTTGTGCGCAAGTCCACCAATTTGGAAGACCACGTTCCAAGAAGATGTTTTCTACTTGGTCTTTCCATCTAATTCGTGGCCTTCCCCTTCTACGGGAACCATCAGTAGGCTCATTTTTATATGTAGTACTTAAGCTAGAATATTTCATAAATAAATTAAAATCGAATCAGCCTTCAGCCAAGATAGTTGTTTTCCTTTCTCCCGCGCTCTACATTTGGTCCTTCGAGCCGGATCAAATATTTCGATATATTTTATCCTTCAAGAGAAAAAAAAAAAAAAAACAAGCGGTAAAAAACGAAAAATGTTTATATTTTCAAAAAAAAAAAAATCTCTAAAGACCCCAGGGGCAAAATAAAGACCCAAGAGGCAAAATTAAAAAAGACCCCAGCGGCAAAAATAATAAAAATGATGGAAGACCTAAAAATTATAGAACAACCACACACGAACAGCCTGGTGAATATTCGAAAAGAAAGAGCACTCATATCCCAATTCAGGAAAGAGGCTAACAAACTCGCTGATACCCTTGAAAGCGATTTGTTTGGAAAACCTAGAAAGGTTTTGGAGTATTGGAAGGCATCTTGGGAGAGACAGAGGGATGTAATACTTACTTACTTAGCTGGCTTGTTACAGAAAGGTTGTTCCATAAGCCGAGCTTAAAAAAGATTTCCAAGCGCGTCGGCCTTGTGCGCAAGTCCACCAATTTGGAAGACCACGTTCCAAGAAGATGTTTTCTACTTGGTCTTTCCATCTAATTCGTGGCCTTCCCCTTCTACGGGAACCATCAGTAGGCTCATTTTTATATGCCTTTTGAGCTGGGGTATCTTCATTCATCCGCACAACATGGCCTAGCCACCGTAGTCGATGCAGCTCAATACGACTGACTATGTCGATGTCCGCGTATAAATTGTAAAGCTCGTGGTTCATTCGACGCCGATATTCACAGTCGACGCAGATCGGTCTGTAGATCTTTCGGAGAATTTTTCTCTCAAACAACCCAAGAGCTGCCTCATCTGCTTGCGCAAGTACACATGCTTCTGATCCATATAATAGCACGGGTAGTATCAGCGTCTTGTGAAGTGTGAGTTTGGTCTGGCGAGAGGTGGCCTTGTTTCTAAACTGCTTACTTAGACCATAGTAGCATCTATTGGCCATCACAATCCTTCTCTGAATTTCAAAACTGATATCATTCGTTTTATTTATGGCGGTACCAAGGTATATAAATCTTTAACTACCTCGAAGCTGTGGTTCTCAAGTTCCACGGTTGGTCCGAGTCTACTGGACGTCTTGCGCGTTGATACCATCAGCTTGGTCTTCTCGCCGTTTACTGCCAGACCCACTTTGGCAGACTCCTTTTCAATTTGTTCAAAGGTGGCTGTTACCGCTCGCAATGTTCGACCCATTATATCGATGTCATCCGCGTAGGCGAGGAACTGGTGTTGTTTGGTGTACAGAGTGCCATTTCTGTTCACCTTTGCGTCTCGTATGACCTTTTCCAGTAGGATGTTAAAAAGATCACACGACAAACTGTAACCTTGTCTGAATCCTCGTTCGGTATTGAAGGGCTCCGATAGGTCCTTTCCTACTTTAACGGCTGACCTTGTGCCACTTAAAGTTATCCTGCATAGCCGTATTAATTTTTCAGGAATGCCGAACGCAGACATGGCTTTAAACACCTCTGAACGAATAGGGCTGTCGAATGCGGCTTTATAGTCGACAAATATGTGGGTCTTTTCCAGGATTTGGCGCAGAGTGAAAATCTGGTCAATGGTGGATTTGCCAGGTCTGAAGCCGCATTGGTATGGTCCGATGATGTCATTGACCATTGGCTTCAATCGTTCACACAGCACACTGGATAGCACTTTATATGTGATGGGAAGGAGACTTATTCCTCTATAGTTGGCACATATCGTCTTGTCTCCTTTTTTGTGCACGGGACACAGGATGCTGAGGTTCCAATCATTGGGCATGCATTCATCTAGCCAAATTGTGTTAATCAGCTGGTGCATGCTCCTGACCAGCATCTGGCCACCAGTCTTGAATAGTTCGGCTGGTAACCCATCGGCTCCTGCTGCTTTGTTGTTCTTGGGCCGATTAATTGCTTTTATGACCTCATCTTGGCTAGGTGGTATACACTCTATACCATCATCTCTTATTGGTTCTGGGGTATCTTCTTCACCGCCACTATTTGATACTAGTAGCTTTTCGAAATGCTCCTTCTAGATCATCAACACGCTGTCTGTAACTGTCACCAGGTTTCCTTCTTCATCTTTACAGGAGGATGTGCCTTCACCAAAGCCTTCGGTTTGGTGTTTTACTCGTTGGTAAAATTTCCGGACTTCATTCTGACTCCTGTACATCTCGATTTGCTCACGCCCACGTTTTTCTTGTTCTTTTTTCTGAAAACACGTTTCTCCTCTCTCCTTTTCTCCCGATAATTCTCCATCACGTTACGTGTTGCTACGGTATGCAGGGTTGTCCTATACGCTGCGTTTTTCACATCAGTAGCATTACGACACTCCTGATCGTACCATGGGTTTCTTGGTGGTGGATGTAATTTATAAACTATATTTCGAACTCCCAACGGTGCATGTACTGGAAGAGGTAGATGAGGAATTCGACGAAGTTGAGGCCAAGTTTGACACCAAAATGATTGAGATAATAAGCATTACAGATATAGTAGATGGCTTACAATGGCTGAATGATTACGAGCACTTCATCCCGCCAGAAGCTCCTCACATTGGAGCACCATTATCAACGCCCCCAGGAAATGGTTTGAATAATGTCTTGGCCGACATCAAAATAGAAGATGTGAAACATGAAAACAAACATGAAACAACATACACAAACATCACAAACAAAAAAGAAGAAGTCAAACAGGAAGTGTTTAGACAAGATCCTCTCGATAGCAGCTACAATAATGGCTACCAAAAGTAGCATTACGAAATGAATGCTCCTTCTCAGTTCAAAGAGGACGAACCGGCATTTGTGGCCAAAGAAGAGGCAAGCTATAATGAGGAGGAAGATTCTCATGAAATGGAACAAGATGCATCGCAGGAACAAAACTATGATGGCAGCACGTAAATCCAAACAACAACACCAGGAAAACAAAAGACCCTTCATAGAGGAAGGACGTGGTGGTGGTGGCTTTTGGAGCCATCTGGACCTCATCCACGTAGTGAACATGGTGGACACATTTTACATGATGAACGTGCGCAAGGAATCCACGGCTTCAGAGTCTATCATCCACCAGCTCTATTGATGATAAAACGAAAGCTGGGGAAATTGTTGGAGATGCAGAAGAAAGGCAAGCAGCAACCGATAACGCTAGCGATAACGATACAGTCCACTACAGAAAAATTAATCGCTTCAATTTGAAGAATTTTTTATTTACATAGCATGTTTTTCTTATAATAGTATCAATATTTTTAATGTCAAATTTATATTTAAAAGCAAACACTTCACACGGGAGAATGTTCATAAAAATATGAACATGCTCGGCATCATTCATTTCATTTTAGGATCACTTCACATTTATGCATTTCATAAATGATATTCAAGTGGTTTTATGATAAGTGGCTAATGCAGTCACAAGATCTGTGTGCGCGCGCTGATAATAAAGAATCAATAGAAGTCCACACACGCGCTCATTTGATGTACACAAATGAACGCAATCAGCCTTCAGCCAAGATAGTTGTTTTCTTTCTCCCGCGCTCTACATCCACTGTTAGCTAGTTAAATCTCAATCGGCGTAAAAACGAATTAACTAGCATCTTGAAATGTAGGCAAAAATATTCTGTTATCTATAATATCGAAAATACTCCTTCAAAGTAAAAACGTTTTAAAATGTTGTATTTTCTTTCATATGTACTCAAATTGTAATAAAATGTCCAATATTCGATAACAAAAGCCTGATTGTGGTCCTATAGAGTGATTTTTTAAAAAGTAAACAATGCAGGAGATTTTTATACAGTTTATATTTATATTCACACATTCTGTAGATTGCGATGTTCAAAAGAACTCTCTGGTCCTCTTTCTTTTCAACTCGAAATCCGTTTCATGGCGTGTTACCCACCAGCAGTATGCCCACATTATATTTACAGAACTTGGAATCTCTTCTCAATTTCCCACAGCTCCTTTTGAAAATGTTCCACCTGCTCGTCACTCAATTTTCGGGGAAAATTCCAAATGAGAGTGAAGGAAGTAGATTTTGATGGACATGTTGCAGTCCATTTCTTCATATGCTTTTAAAAATTCTGCAACCCCTGCAACATAGTCTGGGCTTTTATTATTGCCCAGAAAGTTTTTTCATAATGATATAAAACTATTCCACACCCGCCTTTCCACATTACTTAATTTATTGCTAAACTCTTCATCTTTAACAGATAAATGACATAAAAACCAATATTTCTGAGAAGAAGAAGAATAGTTTTGCCAACATTTCAAGATGCTAGTAAATTCACTTTTACACAGATTGAGATTTTACTAGATAAAATTGGATAAACAATACCAAGTTGGGATTATTTTAAGAATTTGCGCAATATGAAAAAAAAATAATTTATTAAGAAGAAAAAAATTTGAGTATTCAAAATAGGCCCTTGAACAAACAATGGCGTAAAAATTGCCTCAAAGTTGGAGGATTTAAAAAAAGTTGAAAATGTGAATTTCGTTCATCTGCCGTTTCATCAGTTTTACTAAAAAATATAATAAAAATACCGTTGAAAAAAATTGCCCATTGTTTAAAAATAGGCCTAATATCAATACGAATATAATCCGGCGCTAATATATATGATACATATTATATAATAACTCATTATATGTTTATTACTTCGGCAGAGGTCCTGAAGGTCCATATTAAGTGATTAGGAAATATTTTCGTTTCAATATATGAACATTAGTTTCTATATATGAACATTGGAAGTATTGTATTTATGGTAGAACATTTTAATTACATGATGATTGTATAACTGATTACAATTAAATAATTTAAGCTCCCATGTCTATGTATTTCTAGTGTTCAAAAGCGGTTTCCACCAGGAATGGATCACAAAAAGATATGACATGTTCTAATTGCGGTACCTTAACTACAACTATTTGGAGAAGGAGTGCACGAGGTGAAATAGTATGCAACGCATGTGGTCTTTATTTTAAACTTCATGGAGTGAATAGGCCGCATTCTATGAGACGAGATACTATACATACTCGTCGAAGACGTCCAAAAGATTCCGAAAAATGTGAAAAGGTTAGTGTAAAAACAATATTTTTTAATATTTTTTCTTTTATCTGAAAAATATTATTTATAATTTGTACAACGAAAAGTCCTGACTATTTCCTGTCAATGTTGTTTTTGGAATCTCTTATTACATATTGCTATATTCGTGAAATATCAATACGAATATCAATATCTCGGCCATGTGTCCTATTTGATGTTTTTGTAAACCATTGAGTACACTAAATACAAATTTCAGCAATTTTTAATGAAAATCCCAAAGCGTGGATTGATACTAATAACGCATGGTAGAATATAAAATCCTCAAACTTGAGCAATCTAGATTACAAAGTTAGATACATACTGTAGGAATTAGCGATATATTTCATTATTGTCAGGTTCGGGGTTTTTTTATAACGATTTCCTTAGAAAGCGGAATGATTACAATCGATGGCTATATCGTCTTAGATAATTTCCATAATTTTTAGGGTAAAACTCAATATTTCGAGTAAGGACTATCCACTATACTATGGTAGAATACGCCTATATGGGGAGAACCCCTACACAGGGAACTAATCAGCTAAATATTTTAATATAAGATGGGGTTTGTATGGGAACTACCCCAAAAAAGGGGCGAATATTAATAATTTTTGGTAGGAAGATTTGTTACCATATGCGACTACAAAATACCAAATTACAGAGAATTAGTTTGAAAAACGCGCTCAAGAACCCCAAAATCCCGAAAATGTGAGGAATCTTATATGGGGGCTACCCGAAAAAATGGGCATATATTTATAATTTTTATTGAAGAAATTTGGTACCCAATAAGACCCCTTGTACCAAATTTCCGCTAATTCGGTGTAAAATACCCCCAAAATACCGTAAATCGGGGGTACCGTTATATGGGAGCTACCAGAAAAAAAGGACCGATATATATAATTTGTAGAGGAGACTTTTGGTACCCATAAAGAACCCAATGTAACAAATTTTAGCGAATTCGGTTGAAAAACGCGATCAAGAACCCCAAAATACCGATTATTGGGGGTGCCCTTATATGGGGACTACCCCAAAAAATTTACCTTTATTTATAATTTTTAGTGGAGAAATTTGTACCCAATAAGATCCCACTGTTCCAAATTTCAGCGAATTCGGTTTAGATCGTCTTAGAATTTTACGCTGATCAAGAATATATATGAGCAATGTTGCAAATTTTTAATAATCCATTTTCAAAAAATCAGCTTTTTTGTTTTTTTGTGGCACATCAATGATTTTTGGTGCACATATAGGGAAAAATGTTCTGACTCCGAAACTTTTAGCGATCAAATTTTTGGTTGATGCGCGCAAAAGTTTGGGCATAAGAAAAAAATCTTAAAATTACGCCGTTTATTATATTGACCAAAAACGTTTATATAGATCTTCCTCCGTTGAATAAGAATATGAATATATTATGATAATCGCGATAAAGTTGCACATCTTCCCGAAATATGACAAAAATAAAAAAATATAGCAAATTTCATTAATATTTTCATTCTATTAATATACACACAACTAAAAATTAATTTAAAAATATATACATAATCTAAACTAAATATGCACTAAATATACATAATCTAAATCAAATGATATCAAAATTACACAAGTCCGTGTAGCGGTTTGTAAAACACAGCGACAACAAAACATGATATTGAGGAAAAATATTTGTTTTTGGTTCGAAAAAATAATGTCATCCTATTTAGTTTTTTATTTTTTTACAAGAAAATTCAGAAAAAAATGTTGGGGTTATTCTGCTATTTTATCCGAATTTCACCGAAAAATCGACATATATAATAATAATCATTTTTGTGTATAAGTATACGCCTTGCGGATTATATCAAGACCCTTCCGATAAATCTTAGGGTTCTATAAATATATAATTTGATATAAATATATAATAATATAAATATAAATATAATACAAATATATAATTTGATGCGCATGCGGTTTTCAGGAAGTACTGAAGTTTATCGTCCAATCCATATGTATTTTGCGAAATTTCATTTGACGGCTAAGATGTGCCACACGTTGCATTGAAGTACCCAAAAAATCGTAAAACGCGAATAATTTCCGAAAACTCCATATGCCATTAACGCGAATCCGATTTCGGTGTGCACCCAAAAAAAAAAAAAAATACATCGATCTATACCGATTTCAATGTAGTCCTTTAAGAACCATGGATGTGCCAGTTCACACTCTTTTTGAGATAAATTGGGTACATCTCTCTTTCGGCTGAAGTTTTTAAAGTTCTCTTTTCGAAAATGATCAAAATCCGTATGAGGTCATTTATTGAAGCGGAAATGATCCACAGAAAACGCAATTAAATCCCCGATATTTTTAAAAACATTTTTTGTCAAATTTCGTGTTTTTGGAAGGCCAGTTGCCGCCGTTCTAGTAAATGTATTTGCACGAAGAAGATTTTATATCATCCGTAAACGTAAAAGACCTTATTGATGAGTATTACTCTGAAGCTGTGCCTACTACATACACAAAATACATATCAAATTACACAGATTCTTATAATCTTGTAATCGAGTTTTAGAAATTCCTGTTTGCGTATTAAAGCTAGAAGTAAAATTAAAAAAACAATCAAAATCGAGCTTCAAAATGTCAGCATCATTTAAAGGTAGATGCAGTTAAAATTTTGAAAAATGGTACATAAGTGGCATAGTCCCTATTTTGTTGGCTTCTAGTTTTACTTTGACACGAAGATCGTGAAATGAGTGGCTTAGTCACAAATCGATAGAGAACATAAATAAACTGGTTCGCTTCAACCTGTTTTTACACATTTTTTTTACATTAAAGTAGACACAGCTTTCACCAAAATAAAGTTTGGAGGTAAATAGCATGAAAAGTTTGCAGCGACAGATCAATAAACCCAAAACTATCCACTTCTTTTCATATACTTAAGTAATTCCCGAGTTATAAAGGGGTGAACCTCCACATCAGCTATGTTAAAAAAATGGCAATATTGTCCATATACTTTATAGGGTTGGAAATTAATAGTTCGATGAGTTACAAACTGAATGACAAAATCATACTATGGTGTAGGTTATAAAAAGGGGGTTATATGGGGACTACCCCAAATTAATAATTTTTGGTAGGAAGATTTGTTACCGAAAATTGGGAAAGCACAAGAAATAAAACGCAAGAGATAATTAGTTAATATTCTAATTCCATGGCTTTATTGGAGATTCGTTCTTTTCTTACAACAATTAAATTACCTTTTGTAATTTGGTGTGGTGGCGTCAGAGGCCTGTTAGTGCTAACACGTAGATGTTAGCTCGACAAGAGTTAGTAAGCAAGTTGACTCTTCGATAGCTACAAGACAAGTGAAGTGAGAATTCTTGTGATCGCAGAGGATCGCTTGTCTATTTCTACTAATACATATACATATTCCAATGAGTGCAAATAGCAAGGAGAGCAAAACAACTACTTCCCCCGCTGGTAGGTCATCCGCGCCCTACGTTATCCGCAGAGGGAATGTGTAGGGGAGATGCCAGTAATGCCAATCAGCATCCGTGATTGATCCAGCTCAGGAAGTGGTGTCAGAACATATCAAACTTATACATTCCGGCCCACTTGCTACGACCGACAATGTAGCAATTAAATATTAAATTGGAATAATAGTGATTTATTAAAGATATAAATGAACGTAAATTCAGATTTCATGTGAGCTTTCAAGGTTACAAGTTACAAGATCAGTAAGTGATAAATTCATAAATGGGTGATATGTGTATGTAAACGATATTAGTATTAATAAAATGGTCGATTACAATCTACGATTTCTGGTGCGAGATTAGGTGCTAGTAAGGGGAGGAAGCGAACCGGTGAGTAAGTACCCGAAAATAGACTTTTGGGCCAACAACGAATTCAAAACAATTTTTGGGGGTTCAGCTTCCAATATTTGGGGGTACAAATCAGCGCCAAGTAGCAAATCTATTGGGCTGCCATCAAAGGTATCAGCTAAATCTAAAGGAATTTTAGATTTCAACATCGAAATAGGTGGAGGTGAAGACAATTTCCCCTTAACACTGAGCCGAACAAGTGCTTTTGCTTCAACAATTTTAGAATTTTTAGGGGACGACAACTGTAGAGAACAAACTTCTCTTGGTGTAGGAGATTTGCAATCATTCTTCGAATCAACCGAAATGTTAAGTGCATTTTTAAGTCTTTTACTAACAATAGATACCTTTGAAGAAGGATCAATAATGGCACGCGCTGGATGCGTTTTCCCATTATGAACAATATTTACCACAGCTGTTCCCAAGAGCACATTTCTATCCTGGGCTGTAATAGGTATCTGGCGATTAACAACTTTTTTATACGAGGAAGGGTGCGACAAATTAGATGCTCGACTTTTGACTTTGGTAAAAGCCGGAGAAGGGTTTTCCGAAGAACCGGACAACAAATTATTTCCTCGACTTCTGACCTTGGTAAAAGCCGGAGGAGAATTCGATGAAGCAACTCTATTTATTTGTGGCCGGTGAAGAAGGCTGTGGTGCCTCTGATTGCACAAATTGCAACTATATTTGCTTTTGCAGTTTTTGGCTGCATGGCCAAGAGAAAGACAGTTCATACAACGCTTATTTTGCTTCATAATCAAAAATTTGTCCTCAAAGGAAAGTTTTAAAAACTTGGGGCAAAGTCGCAGATGATGACTCTGATTAGGACAAATGGTGCAATACGTTGTTGACGAAACTGTAGTTCGATCAGAGGTAAGACATTTTGAATTATGTACCGACAACAATTTAGGCGGAACGACATTTTGCTGTGACTTCTTTGAGTTTTAAAAACTTGGGGCAAAGTCGCAGATGATGACTCTGATTAGGACAAATGGTGCAATACGTTGTTGACGAAACTGTAGTTCGATCAGAGGTAAGACATTTTGAATTATGTATCGACAACAATTTAGGCGGAACGACATTTTGCTGTGACTTCTTCGAAGAGTTGGGAGAAGTCATTTTCTTTTGCGATAACAATACATTTTCGGAAGGGAGGATATTTTCTATGCACATCAAAGTTTGTATTCTCTCTGTTAGAAAGGTATCTAATTTTCTCCAGGTAGACAACGACGATTTGATTTTGATACTTTGCTCCCACAGAGTCAATGTTAATTTTGGCAAACCCTGCAAAAAAACAAATACAATAATTGGATCCCACTGATCCGTGGCCACGTCATAGACTGACATTGCAGCAAGACAACTATTTATCCCACGTTGGATAGTTTTAAGGCCAGAAATAGTTTCAATCTCGACGGAGGGGATGTCAAACAAAGATTTGAGGTGACATTTACTATGATACGTTTATTTTTGTAAGTATCTGAGAGAGCTTTCCACGCTAAAGGGAAACTACAATTGGTGAGTGGAAATCTGGAAACGATTTCACGAGCCTCACCGGTGGTCTCCTGCATTAGATGACAGAGACGTTCAATGCCAGATAAACGACAATTATTTATAAAAAGGGTGGTGAAGAGATCCCGGAAGGTGGGCCAAGATATGAAATCCCCAGCAAAAATATCTATGTCGATAGGTGGTACAATGAGACTATTACTGACAGGTGGACCAGTGTAGCTATTGGAGGTGGTAGAAGATTGAAACTCAGGAGCAACGAGAGAGGTGGTGGACTGCACAGAAACCGAATTGACGGATTTGCTCGAGGACAAGCCGGAAGGTGAAATATTTAATTGTGCACTAGGTGAAATGGAGTCATTGCAGTCTGGTGGAGGTGGTGAAATTAGAGGAGCTATAGCAGGAGATGAAATTTCTAGAGCTGGAGATTGAAGCCGATCAAGATGGCGGTTAATGGTGGATATACACCAAGTATATGCAATAAATGAAGCGTTGTATTTTTCCTCAACGACATCAATTTTATCATTCTGTGCAGTCTCAGATGTCGCCAGGAAGGTTTTGCACTCATCATAAGTGCATTGGACTTTATTCCACAACCTTCGAATTTCTGAACTACGAATTTCGAGGTTGTAGGTAGAATACGTAGATTCTTTTACGTTATCAAACGACGCTACACTTTTCAAAACAATTTCAGTAGCTCTAATAAAACGAGTGAGAGGAGTTATCGACATTTTTTTTACTGATATGTGAAAACGCGCAAATTGAAATTTCTCAATTGAAGAATAAACAACAATTAATTGAATAAAAAATCCCAAAATTTAACAAAGATTGCTATAGCTCAACCAAAAAATGCAAATTACAACAAAACCTCCAATAATATTAACAAAAATAACTATAATCTCTAGTGTAAAAGTAGCAAAAAGGTAGGGAAAATTAGAAGAAACTTCCCCTAGGTGACAAAACTACTTTAATGCGACCCCAAAATGCAATTATTTGTTCCAAATGTTCAACGAAATTCCTCAAACTTTGCAAATTCTACCAATGGTAGGGTGTATTTGAGGCGGTGAATGCCAAATGTAGGGTGCAGGTGTCAAAAATTTCAAAAAACTCAACAAGGAGTACTCTAATGTTCAAAAATAATAAGTAAAGACAACCAAAACAATGAATAAATATTCCAAAAATTAATACTTTTACTCAAGTATTATTTGCTCTAATAGAGTGCAATAGCTGCCGACTGTAGGGTGCAAATGTCCAAAAATATTAAATACCCTACCACTAATCAGTAATTATTTCGAAAAGATTAAAAAAATAATTTTAATATTAATTATTGCAAATCCACAATTTTGTCGCTTGGTACCACTGTGCTGTAGTGTGGTGAATAACGAATATCACACAAAACAGAATAAAACACAAGCGACGCTAACAGAGCTACGCACCCACACAACACACGACGCGAGAAACGATCCAACAGTGAGAGTTGGAGCCGACAACAATTATTGGTATATTTTCTGTTCTACCAAGGTGACGCTAAAAAAAAGCGCGTGGAATGCACGTGTGTTGTTATTGCAATATGACAGTGCAAATTATTATGTGAGAATCGATCAGTACAGCCGAACAACAATAACAACCAGGAATGTTTGGTTGGTGGTGGAGTAAGTAACAAATAAACCAAACAACAAGACAGTGGACTGTTGGGTTATGATTGTTGTTATTGTTATCGAGTAATAGGTGAGTGAGGAGATGAAATGTTGTTATTGCAAATATTAAAAATTTAACTCTGCTTGTTAGAACAAACGAGGGGGGATAACAACACGACAAATTCGTTTGGTTGGTGAGAATTTAAACAACAAATAAACCAAACGACCAAAGTGCGTTCACGACAAGTGATGCTTGTGTAGTTACAGTATTTTTCGGTTAATTGCACATCAAAATTTGCACAAATTTTTGTTCAATTAACCGAGGAACCAATTATCCGAACATGCTTACTATGAAATTAAATATTTTTGACCCATCATGTGGTTCAATTAAGCGTGGAAACCAATTAACCGTAGGGTCAATTAACCGAAAAATACTGTATTGCAATTTAGACAATGTAAAAAAGAAGTGATCGAGGGAGATTACAAAAACAGCTATTGCGTTTGGTTGATGAGATGGAAAAGCAACAAATTAACCAAACGAACAATATATGGAGCGGTGATTTTTTTTTTTTATAATGAGTAAGGAATATAAATGAGTAAGGAATAATTTTAGACTGGTGGAGTGATATGTAACACAACAAAGAACGTTTTGTATGACCAACGCGACGTAGGGTGATCAGTACAAACAAACGAAATGCAAGGTTCGTAACAACGAAATTGTTTAAGTGGACTGTATTTAGGGTGCTTTAGTTAAACAACACGCGTAGATGTAATTGAAAGTCGACCAATGCAATAATTCTTTGCTCTGCGAATTTTAAGACAAACAAAATATACTAACACTCGCGGTAGCTCACTGTTTAAAGAAATCTGAGTTTACGTACCTGGTGTTAGTATGGTGATTTGTTGTTGCGGTGATGAGTTGAGAGGTGATTTCAAATGATTTCTTCTCCAAAGAGCAACGACAAATAGGCGGCGACTTCAATCCAAGCAAGCAACAAAAAATACCCGGCTGGTTACTTATTATCTGGCTCGATGCGACAAAATGTTTAGGCGAGGGACTTGCTCTACTCCTCGCCGTGGTGATGGTGGGGGTGTGCAAATAATTAACTCAAGGGAGCGGGGGGATACGAAAGTCAACAACAAGAACTCCCAAGCGGTTAATGGTGAATGTAGTGACACGCGCGTGTTGGTGTAAATATAATGAAAAGAGAAGATATAGCAAAGAAAATAAAACACAAGGATTATTAGTTAATATTCTAATTTCTTGGCTTTATTGGAGATTCTTTCTTTTCTTAAGCAAACAAATAAATTACCTTTGTGTAATTTGGTGTGGTGGCGTCAGAGGCCTGTTAGTGCTAACATGTAGATGTTAGCTCGACAAGAGTTAGTAAGCAAGTTGACTCTTCGATAGCTACAAGACAAGTGAAGTGAGAGTTCTTGTGATCGCAGAGGATCGCTTGTCTGTTTCTACTAATACATATACATATTCCAATGAGTGAAAATAGCAAGGAGAGCAAAACAACTACTTCCCCCGCTGGTAGGTCATCCGCGCCCTACGGTATCCGCAGAGGGAATGTGTAGGGGAGATGCCAGTAATGCCAATCAGCATCCGTGATTGATCCAGCTCAGGAAGTGGTGTCAGAACATATCAAACTTATACAAGAACCCAATGTACCAAATTTCAGCGAATTCGCTTAAGAACCGCAAAATATCGAAAATTGGGCGGTACCCTTTTATGGGGGCTATCCGAAAAAATGGATCAATATTCATAATTTTTCGTGGAGAAATTTGGTACATATTAAGAACTCAAATTACTAAATTACAACCAATTCCGTGGAAAAATACGATCAAAACCACCAAAATATTGGAAATTAGGAGGTACTGTTATATATGGAGGCTACCTGAAAAAGTGGACCTATATTTATAAAATTTGTGGAGACATTTAGTACCAAATAGGAACCCAATGCACCAAATTTCAGCGAATTCGATTGAAAAACGCAATCAATAACCCCAAAATACCGAATATTGGGGGGTGTCGTTATATGTGACGTGGACCGATATATCCCCTCTTCGAACTTGACCTGCTTGCAGACAAAAGACAAACCTATGCAAAATTTCAGCACCCCTCTCAATTCCTTCAGAAGATAGCGTGATTATAACAGACGAGTGCTCATTGCTAGATCGTCTTAGAATTTTACCCTAAGCTATCTTCTTCTATATAAATAAAAATGAATTGCTGTTCGTTAGTCTCGCTAAAACTCGAGAACGGCTGAACTTTTCTAATCTTAGTCATATTTGCATTTACACGAATTTTGTATTGACCTATTTTGATTGCACCATGTCGTTGTTGTTATTTTAAGATATTTTTTTGGGGTAAGTGAAAGGATGGGAAATCAGAAGACATTCTGAATGGAGTTCATGTCTATTCAGGGAATTCTGATTCTAAGATCAATGCCCTAGATTATTTTGTTTGAAAATAATAATAATAGTAGTAGATCATTGGAACATAGGTACCATTATATGGAGGTTTTTGCCTAATCGTTTGTCAATATCTTTGAAATTATTAACAGAACACATCGCATATATCCTATACCAAATATGTGTAGCACAGAGAAAATTAATATACAAGATATTTTTTTTGCAAAAATCTATCATTAAGCTCAAGTGGAATGAGAACAATTAACAAAACCCAGTATTATTTAAAAACAGCCAAGGCCTATTGTCTAATGTGAAGGTTATACAAAAATCTCCGTCAAAACCATTTATTATTATATTATATTTTGCTCAATAAAATTACAACCTACTCTGTTAAAAAATCATCAAAATTCCTCATATAACAAGTTACCGTTCTTTGGGGACTACCATAAAAAGTGAACCAATATTAAACATTTTTAATACGAAGTATCCTAGGATTAGAAGTCATATTGGTGCAAATTTCATAGCTCTATCATAAATAATGGAGGGTATAGAAAGCTAACTTAATAATGTGCTACCGTTATGAGGAAGTCTCATAAATATATTGGGAAAATAAATCCGAAAGTCGCACGAATATGAGCATTTAAATATATTAAATTTAAAATTTTCCCATGAAAAGACTCGCTCATAAAAATCCCATTGTAGATATTCAGTACTGTAAACTTACTTTATGGTATTTATGATAAATACCAACATTTTAAATATATCTGTACACTCCACCTTATGGTGTAGGTTATAAAAACCAATCAAAAATACCGAAAGTTATACATAAAAAACATTGCTAGGCAAGACAACTTTGCGGGGTCCCGCTAGACAAGATTATATATACTTTATAGGGTCGGAAATGAATATTTAGATGAGTTACAAACGGAATGACAAAATTAATATAACCTGCATACTATGGTGGAGGATATAAAAACAATCTACATTGCCGACGATATACTAAAAGACAACAGTTTAATACCAATAATGTTACTGACATCCCACAGTGGGAAAAATGCAGATCTAGCGCGTAGAAAATAAAAGTAGATGTTTTACTGTATGTTTATCGATATTTTGGATAAAAATAGATTTAGATGGACAATTTTAATTATTTTATGAAATTTTTTTTTGACAATTTTTTTTGTATTAACCCACTAAGCTTTTTTAACTTTTTTACTAAGCAACATTTTTCGTTAAACTAAGTTTTTTAAATGACTCTGCGTAAATAGCATATCTACAGTCCATGGTTGAAAGGATGATACTAAAATTTTTAATTATTTTTTCATCAACACCAGTTATCGACTATGTCAAGCCAGGTTGGCTAAAAAACGCCTAGCAGTATTGACATCGTTTGTTGTTCCGGAATTTCTTCCTTCAAATCATTATTCCGGATACTGACTTAGGTGTGTCAACAATAATGTGAATTTCTTCCTTCAAATCATTAATGATACGTGCCTTCTTTTCTTCGAAAAGTGGCCGATCGGAGCTATTAATTTTCCACTTTTTTAAAACCAGTCGGTATGAAATGTGCAATATTCATTCTAAACATCGAATCCATGCATGTAAGGTAGACAGGCCGTATTCGTATAAGTTGATGTTTGGTGTTAATGACGAAATTTTGTTGTAATTTGTATATATGAATGTTACACCAATTATATTTTTTCAGTGTCCATAAAGTATACCCTTTACCTGCGGTATTTGAGAATATTCTTACAACCGATTTCGTTGTAATTTAAATTTTTATTTAGAAAGATATTTGGAATAAATGTATATTCAGTGCATGAGTTTACCTGCGGTATTTGAGAAGATTCTTACAACCGATTTCGTTGTAATTTAAATTTTTATTTAGAAAGATATTTGGAGTAATTGTATATCCAATGCATGAGTTTAAAATCAACGTTTGGAGCAGCTTACTTAAATACCCTCATACTCACACCCATTACTCTGGAACCTTAGGACGGACATTTTGAACTTGTTTTTTGTTTTATCTGCTATGCTGTGATCTATTCCAAGTCATATTTGATCAATTATATCAACAAAATTCGCAAATTTTTAATTTTATTTGAATAAAACCTTAAAAAAGCTTCCATTTTTATGGCATTTTTTCAAAAAATTGCCATAAATCCGAGAGTCGCAGGAAAAAAATTAGTATGATGTTCTAGATGTTCTAGATAAATAAAAAAATAACGCTGAACTCGACTGCACTCCATACGAAACCCCTATTTTAAATGAAGGAATTAAAAAAAAACGGATCTTACATATATTTAGCCCGAAACACCTAAATTAAAATAACTTATAAGTTACATAACTATTTCATTTAAGTAAATACCAATACTATATATCAAAAATGGACAAAATAATAATATAATAATATATTCACAGAATTCACACGACCATCGCAATTTTATAGCTAAAAAATTCAATTTTTAACATTGGAAAAAATATCTATTTTAAATGTACCGTTATTCCATTCTAACTTATTTATTCGGATTATTTTATAAGGACTTAAGTACACTCAACACTCTACTTTAAAACTGCATTAATGTTTTAAAGTTTCCTTCAAGTTCATTTTTTTATTTTCTGCGCGCTATATCGGTATTTTTTCCCACTGTGCATCCGTAGAATTGATTCAAAGAATTTTGTTTAAAAAGGAAACTATTGACGGGTATTTTTTTTTCTAAAAAAAAATCGGCGCTTAGTGGGTTAATAAAAAATTTGCCAAATTTTTTCATACAATAATTAAAATTGTCCATCTAAATCTATTTTTATCCAAAATATCGATAAACATACAGTAAAACATCTACTTTTATTTTCTGCGCGCTAGATCTGAATTTGTTCCCACTGTGTAGCCCCCATATAAGGGTACCACCCAATTCTCGATATTTTGGGGTTCTTGAGGGCGTTTTTGAACCGAATTCGGTACTTTCGGGTTTTTAAACACATTTTTTAACAGAATTCGCAGTAATTTGTCGTCGCATATGGTAAAAAATCTTAGTTTTTGTCGTCGCATATTGTAAAAAATCTTAGTTTTTGTCGTTGCATATGATAAAAAATCTTATGGTAAAAAATCTTAGGCGTATTCTACCATAGCATAGGGGATAGTCGTTACTCGAAATTGTCAGTTTTGCCCTACAAATTTTGGAATTTTAAGACGATTTAGCCATCGGTTGTAATCATTCTGCTTTCTAAGGAAATCGTGATAAAAAAACTCGATCCTGACGATAATGAAATATATCGACCTGCATTTATGCATCTCACCCATATAAATTTACCTCCTGAAGGAAATAATTGAGACACAAAACAAAAATATTGGGTTCGTAATTGACATATGTCGGTCTTTAATTAGGCATAGCCCTCATATAAACCCAAATATTCGCTAATTTGAATATAGTGCATATGCACGAGATGTATATGTAATATATGCAAAACATATTTTATACGAGAGGTAAATTGAGTATTACCGGTAAATTGAGTAAATACCCATTTGTTGGTATCAGAAGGGTGTACTTCTAAGTATTTATCTAAAAATTGCGTATAAACTCATTAACATGCGAACCACTTGGCATAACCTGCCAAAATTTCTGTGAGCATGTTTTGCCCATTAAAGGCAATTTTGATCTATTATCCACATTTTACAATAAAATTGGATTGCTGGTGCGAAATTAAAATAGTAAAATTGTTCTTCTTTAAATATAATTGTTAAATTCGTATATGTTTATTACAAAATATAAATAATATTTCTATGGAAATCAATAGGGGAGAGGGGGAACCTTTTGAATGGGGGCCCCTTTGAACAGTGCTCATAAAATCTTGGTTAAAATTTTTTCCGACCCGCTACCACATATTTGTATATGGCAATTTTGTTCTATATCTGCGTAAACCACTTTGGCTAACTTTTTCAGTTGCCGACAAATTGTACATGAGTGACCATGTTTTCGCAGTGTAATTGTAAACTTTTATTCTGTTGGTTGTAAGGGCGCAGGAAGAATTCTGTGATAGTTTTCATTCATTAAACAATTTTTTTGCATTCCAATAATCATTTCAAACATAACTAATGTAATTTCTTTCATATATATTTATTAGAAAAAAAGTTATTATACATTTCCTTAAAATGCCACGGGTGGGGCACCTTTGAACATGCCCATTTTATTCGAGTAAAAAGCGGAGTTTTTAACTTTTGGCTTCGATTTCTCAAAATTTCAAGTGGGATAACAAGACTACGAAATTAACTGTATTTTTCACCAAATTAATTTTTGTTTTTATGTCATTTTATGTTTTAATAAATTTTGATCTGAATTTTTTAATTTTCGAAAATGTTTGTATATATTTTTTAATAAATAAATGCATTTCTGATATGTTTGAATAAAATACATTTATATTTTAACATAAACACTGTAAAAAATCAAGCCTTTCAAAAATGTCAAGCCTTGTTCAAAGGTGCCCCCTGGGGGGCAGTTTTGGACACTTTGACTTCCTCCCTTAAAACAGCAATAAAATATTTATATCAAGCTTAAAGTATGTCATATGTATATTCATTGTAAAGGTTACATATGTACCTATTAGTTAAAATGTATAAGAAACCAAAAATTATAAAATAAAATATTTTATGAGGCTTAAAAAAAGTGTTCAAAAGTGTTTAATAGTAAAAACGTATTTAAACAAAAGACCATATTTAATATTCATTGATATATATATATATATATATATATTGATATCACATATATAAATTCATTACATGTAATGTATTGGGTACATATTGCATATAAATAAATTTTCTGTATTACAAAGTAATTCTTCTATTTGTGGAAAAATATATATTTATAATGTCATCAGTATTCACTTCATCAGTATTCACTTCAGATTTATGCACAAATTTACTCGACGTTTACTCGATCGTTATGAAGATTTGTAACAATATATTTATATTTCGAAATCAATTTTCGGGTCGAGGACCTTTCGCTTTTCAAGTTCATTTTTTTATTTTCTGCGCGCTATATCGGTATTTTTTCCCATGTGCATCCGTAGAATAGATTCAAAGAATTTTGTTTAAAAAGGAAACTATTGATGGGCATTTTTGAAAACAGTAGGGAGCAACCCTCTTCTATTCGGGAAGCAGGAATTTTCTACCCAAGAACGTGCTTTGCAAACCTCACAAACTTATTGTGAGTTGGATAAACGTCCTGAAATTCGAGTTAGGGTCATTCTTAAGAATTATATACTACACTTCGTTTGTATCAAAGGATCCAACTTATTATCGCTACACCAGGACGCGCTCGCAAAATGCGCTCGATTTTCAAGGCATGCTGGATCATGTTTTTTTTTAAATTACCGAAGGATAAAATTCTTTATGCTTTCATTTACATTTCCATTAAATATGGGATAAGGCAGGGAGAATATCCCTACAAAAACTTCCCCCACTAATAAATAGTTGTTTTTTTATAAAAAACAACAAACTGGGATTCAGTATGACTATTTTGCAAACACAAAATACAAATGGTATAAACTACAAATAAACCGCCAAAACTACATTCCATTTAATGTTAAAACATTTAACATTAAATGGAAACTTACGAAATAAATTGATGGAAGGACTTCCATTAAATAATGCCAAAAATTACATTGTCTAAATAAGTTCTTCTCCAAGCTCCAAATGAATCAGTAGATTGTATATTTTACAATAATGAAGACGCATATAATCTGATTGGACACAAATTAGTTTGAAACAATTTCAAATTAATTGAAGGATTGAGGTATATTAAATTTGTCATTCCGTTTGTAACTCATCGAAATATTCATTTGCGACCCTATAAAGTATATATTTTCTTGATCAGGGTAAAAATCTAAGACGATCAAGCCATGTCCGTCTGTTGTAATCACGCTATCTTCTGAAGGAATTGAGACAGATCTTTTGTCTGCAGGCAGGTCAAGTTCGAAGATGGGCTATATCGGTCCACGTTTAAGCACAGCCCACAGTGGGAAAAATACCGATTTAGCGCGCAGAAAATAAAAAAATGAACTTGAAGGAAACTTTAAAACATTAATGCAGTTTTAAAGTAGAGTGTTGAGTGTACTTCAGTCCGTATAAAATAATAGAACGGAATAACGGTACATTTAAAATACATATTTTTTCCAATGTTAAAAATGGTATTTTTTAGCTATAAAATTGCGATGGTCGTGTGAATTCTGTAAATATATATTATTATATTTACTTTGTTATATTTACTTTTTTTCGTATGGAGTGCAGCCGAGTTCAGCGTTGATTTTTTTGTGTGTCTGTCTAGAACATCATACTAAATTTTTTCCTGCGACTCTCGGATTTATGGCACTTTTTTGAAAAAAATGCCAATTTGGTGTAGGAAGCTTTTTTAAGGTTTTGTTCAAATAAAATTAAAAATTTGTGAATTTTTTTGATATAATCATCACAGCATAGCCGATATGAAAAAAAACAAGTTCAAAATGTCCATCCTAAGGTTCCAGAGTGAGAGTGTGAGTATGAATATTAGGGTATTTATGTAAGATGCTCCAAACATTGATTTTAAACTCATGCACTGAATATACAATTATTCCAAATGTCTTTCTAAATAAAAATTTAAATTACATCGTAATCGAAATTATAGTTTTCTCAAATACCGCAGGTAAAGGGTCTACTTTATGAACTCTGAAAAATATCATTCGTGTAACATTCATATATACAAGGTTTTACCTACATTTATGGTTTTCGCTATAAGCAAGAAAACACAACTTATGCGCATACGGCCTGTCTACCTTACATGCAAGGATTCGATGTTTAGAATGTGTATTACACATTTCATACCGAATAGTTTTGAAAAAAGTGGAAAATTAATAGGTTCGATCGGCCACTTTTCGAAGAAAGGAAGGCGCGTATCATCAATGATTTGGAGGAAGAAATGCACATTATTGTTGACACAGACACAAGTCAGTATTCGGAACAACAAACGATGACAATACTGCTAGGCGTTTTTTTAGCCAACCTGGCTTGGCATCGTCGATAACTGGTGTTGATGAAAAATTAATTAAAAATTGTAGTATCATCTTTTCAACCATGGCCTGTGGATATGCTATTAACGCAGATTCATTTAAAGAACTTACTGAGGGAACATTTATTATTTTCGTGGAATTATATCCTTGGTTCTATATGCCTTCAAGCATACAGAAAATATTAGTACATGAAGCTGATATAATTAAATGTACAGCTTTGCCCGTAGGAAAATAAGGACTTTCGGAACTACAGGGAATTGTACACCAGAAAAATGAGTCGTGAGGAAACAATGAGGGATCTTTTCAATAGGTTGCTATTTTCTTCTGATACAAAAATATCAAGTTTGTCTCGTAGTACATCTCTTAACCATCTGAAGAAGTCCTTAAACTACTGGAGGATCCAATGCTACCAACTAATTCAGATCAAAACTCGGATTCTGAATGTGATTAGTATTTAATAAGTAATGCCTAACTTTTATAATATACAGTGAGTGTAATAAGTATTTTGCCTCAATACAAATTTGACAAAATTCTAATATATACGCCTAAAGCCAGCATACTAAAGATGTAAAATGAATTATGTATGATGGGATATGTTTGTGGACATATTTAGATCTTATTTCTGCAAGAATCACTGCGAAAGACCTATTGGTCTCGAAGATATCGGCCAAAATCTATACCAACCAAAAAATGATTATCACAAAAAAGTATTTTGCTTTTTATTAACATTTTTGAAAAAATCATTATATAAGAACACGTGTTGTCTTTTTATAGTTACCATTGCGGGCAAACACATACTAAAAGCGATTTGGCGACGATTCCAATAAACCACTGCATTTTTTCGCGAATATTTTCTCAAATTTACGTTCAATACATTCTCCAGCAATTTTTCATTTAATATATGGTAATTTCTCGTCCTAATCTCAAAATGGGAGTATTAGATATAGTCGTCGCGGCTTCAAAACATCCCAAATAAGTTTAGAATAACAAAAAGGAGGTTTTGCAAAATAAATCGCGAGGATAGGACCTTAAAAACTATTAAAACCAAAATTCGACAAACAAATTATGTAAAAAAAATATCGCGAAACCCCATTTTTCTGACTTTGAAAACTTTATGGTCCATTAATATTGATCTAGGAACCAATATATGCGATGAAAATAGCAATAAGGTGGTCAGATTCAAAGAAATGAACAGTTCTAAAACAACAGAAACTACAAACAGTACATGAAGTTGGGAGAAAACATCATTCTTCGTCAAATACTATTGCGTTTTAAAAAACTGTGGTAGATGGTGACGAATACGCAGTCAATATTTTACATCCGTTTAACACCATCAGTTGCGAATAAAATGGTCGAACTTGTCCATGTATTTATTTTCGAAATTTGATGTATTTCTATTGCCACAAAACCGTTCATATCTTAGAATCTGACCTTCTTATTGCTATTTTCATCGCATATATTGGTTCCCAGATAAATATTAATGGACCATAAAGTTTTCAAAGTCTGAAAAATGGGGTTTCGCGATATTTTTTTTTAATAATTTGTGTGTCGGATTTTGGTTTTAATAGTTTTTAGGGTCCTGTCCTCGCGATATATTTTGCAAAACCTCCTTTTTATTATTCTAAAGTTATTTGGGATGTTTTGAAGCCGCGACGACCATATCTAATACTCTCATTTTGAGATTAGGACGAGAAATTACTATATATTAAATGAAAAATTGCTGGAGAATGTATTGAACGTAAATTTGAAAAATATTCCCGAAAAAATGCCGTGGTTTATTGGAATCGTCGCCAAATCGTTTATAGTATGTGGTTACCCGCAATGGTAACTATAAAAAGACAAAGCGGGTGTTACATAATGTTTTTTTTCAAAAATGATAATAAAAAGCAAAATACTTTTTTGTGATAATCATTTTTGGGTTGGTATAGATTTTGGTCGATATCTTCGAGACCAATAGGACTTTCGCAGTGATTCTTGCAGAAATAAGATCTAAATATGTCCACAAACATATCCCATCATACATAATTCATTTTACATCTTTAGTATGCTGGCTTTAGGCGTATATATTAGAATTTTGTCAAATTTGTATTGAGGCAAAATACTTATTACACTCACTGTATATGGGCAATATTGCCAATTTTTTAATATTCCATTTTCAAAAAATCAGCTTTTTTGTTTTTGTGGCACATCAATGATTTTTGGTACACATATAGAGAAAAATGTTCTGACTCCGAAACCGTTCGCGATCAAATTTTTGGTTGATGCGCGAAAAAGTTATCGAGGTTTTAATTTTGGCCATAAGAAAAAAATCTTAAAATTACGCCGTTTATTATATTGACAAAAAACGTTGATATAATCTTCCTCCGTAAAATAAGAATATGAATATATTATAATAATCACAATAAAGTTGCACATATTCGCGAAATATAAGAAAAATAAAAAATATAGCAGATTACATCAATATTTTCATTATATTAATGACATACACACACCTAAAAATTAATTTAAAAATATCTACATAATCTAAACACCATGGTGAATCAAATGATATCAAAATCACACAAGTCCGTGTAGCGGTTTCTAAATCAAAGCGACAACAAAACAAGATATTGAGGAAAAATATTTGTTTTTGGTTCGAAAAAATAATGTCATCATATTTATTTTTTTAATTGTATACAAGAAATTTCAGAAAAAAATTTTTGGGTTATTCTGCTATTTTAACCGAATTTCGCCGAAAAATTGACATATATAATAATAATCACTTTTTGTGTATAAGTATACGCCTTGCGGATTATATCAAGACCCTTCCGATAAATCTTAGAATTCTATAAATAGGAAAAAATCTTAAAATAAAATAATATTATGAAATACACATTTTAAATTGCGTCTGAATCGCGTAATTCTCAAAATTATTTGATGCGCATGCGGTTTCCAGGAAGTACTGAAGTTTATCTTCCAATCCATATATATTTTGCGAAATTTCATTTGACGGCTAAGATGTGCCACACGTTACATTGAAGTACCCAAAAAATCGTAAAACGCGAATAATTTCCGAAAACTCCATATGCCATTAACGCGCATCCGATTTCGGTGTGCACCCTAAAAAAATACATCGATCTATACCGATTTCAATGTGGTCCATTAAGAACCACGGATGTGCCAGCTCACACTATTTTGAGATATATTGCGTCTAAATCGCGTAATTCTCAAAATCATTTGATGCGCATGCGGTTTCCAGGAAGTACTGAAGTTTATCTTCCAATCCATATATATTTTACGAAATTTCATTTGACGGCTAAGATGTGCCGCACGTTACATTGAAGTACCCAAAAAATTGTAAAACGCGAATAATTTCCGAAAACTCCAGATGCCATTAACGCGCATCCGATTTCGATGTGCACCCTAAAAAAATACATCGATCTATACCATTTCAATGTGGCCCATTAAGAACCATGGATGTGCCAGCACAATATATTTTTGAGATAAATTGCGTACATCTCTCTTTCGGCTAAAGTTTTTAAAGTTCTCTTTTCGAAAAAGATCAAAATCCGTATGAGGTCATTTTGTGAAGCGGAAATGATACACAGAAATCACAAATAAATCCGCGATATTTTTAAAAACATTTTTTGCCAAATTTCATGTTTTTGGAAGGCCAGTTCCCGCCGTTCTAGTAGATGGATTTTCACGAAGAAGATTTTATATCATCCGAAACGTAAAAAACCTTATTGATGGCGGGTACTCATGTCATTCAGTTGACAGTTCTAAAAATTTGGCCCGAAAAATAGGTTTTTTAGAAATTTGATCGCACAAAATTCGCCCCTTCGGATGAGTATTACTCTGAAGCTGTGCATACTACATACACAAAATACATATCAAATTACGCAGATTCGCGACTACAATAATCTTATAATCGATTTTTATAAATTCCTGTTTGCGTATTAAAGCTAGAAGTAAAATTAAAAAAACACTCAAAATCGAGCTTCAAAATGTCAGCATCATTTAAAGGTAGATGCAGTTAAAATTTTGAAAGATGATACATAAGGGGTGTAGTCCCCATTTTGTTGGCTTCTAATTTTATTTTGACACGAAGACCGTGCAATGAGTGGCTTAGTCACAAATCGATAGAGAACATAAATAAACTGGTTCGCCTCAACCTGTTTTTACACATTTTTTTTACATTAAAGTAGACACAGCTTCCACCAAAACAAAGTTTGGAGGTCAATATCATGAACACTTTGCAACGACAGATCAATTAACCCACAACTATTCACTTTTTTCATATACTTAAGTAATTCCCGAGTTATAAAGGGGTGAACCTCCGCTTCAGCTATGTTAAAAAATTGGCAATATTGCCCATATATATATATATATATAGTTTAATGTTTTAGATATATAACATTAACAATAATAAAGATACATATTATACCAATAGTGTTTGCCCTCAACCCACTTTTTACCCTCCAAATGTTTCGGAATTTTTAAAAGAAGCTCCCATTTTAGGAGTAATATTAGTTAAAACGAAAAATATTGCTTAGCAAAAAATGTTTAAAAAGCTTCAAAATAGTAATTTTCACCTAAAAATTTAAGTTTTTTTTTTTAAAAAAAATCGGCGCTTAGTGGGTTAATAAAAAAATTGCCAAATTTTTTCATACAATAATTAAAATTGTCCATCTAAATCTATTTTTATCCAAAATATCGATAAACATACAGTAAAACATCTACTTTTATTTTCTGCGCGCTAGATCTGAATTTGTTCCCACTGTGTAGCCCCCATATAAGGGTACCACCCAATTCTCGATATTTTGGGGTTCTTGAGGGCGTTTTTGAACCGAATTCGGTACTTTCGGGTTTTTAAACACATTTTTTAACAGAATTCGCAGTAATTTGTCGTCGCATATGGTAAAAAATCTTAGTTTTTGTCGTCGCATATGGTAAAAAATCTTAGTTTTTGTCGTTGCATATGATAAAAAATCTTATGGTAAAAACTCTTAGGCGTATTCTACCATAGCATAGGGGATAGTCGTTACTCGAAATTGTCAGTTTTGCCCTACAAATTTTGGAATTTTATGACGATTTAGCCATCGGTTGTAATCATTCTGCTTTCTAAGGAAATCGTGATAAAAAAACTCGATCCTGACGATAATGAAATATATCGACCTGCATTTATGCATCTCACCCATATAAATTTACCTCCTGAAGGAAAAAATTGAGACACAAAACAAAAATATTGGGTTCGTAATTGACATATGTCGGTCTTTAATTAGGCATAGCCCTCATATAAACCCAAATATTCGCTAATTCCTACAGTTTGTAATCTAAATTGCTCAACTTTGAGGATTGTATATTCTACCATGCGTTATTAGTATCAATCCACGCTTTGGGATTTTCATTAAAAATTGCTGAAATTTGTATTATCGGTATAGGTTTCACTTTCCACTTGTTTATTCTTGCATATTTGAATATAATGCATACGCACGAGATGTATATGTAATATATGCAAAACATATTTTATACGAGAGGTAAATTGAGTATTACCGGTAAATTGAGTAAATACCCATTTGTTGGTATCAGAAGGGTGTACTTCTAAGTATTTACCTAAAAATTGCGTATAAACTCATTAACATGCGAACCACATGGCATAACCTGCCAAAATTTGTGTTTTATATGAATACAACTACTAGTATGGAAAATAGGATTTCTGTGTGCATGTTTTGCCCATTAAAGGCAATTTTGATCTATTATCCACATTTTACAATAAAATTGGATTGCTGGTGCGAAATTAAAATAGTAAAATTGTTCTTCTTTAAATATAATTGTTAAATTCGTATATGTTTATTACAAAATATAAATAATATTTCTATGGAAATCAATAGGGGAGAGGGGGAACCTTTTGAACGGGGGCACCTTTGAACAGCGCTCATAAAATCTTGGTTACATTTTTTTCCGACCCGCTACCACATTTTTGTATATGGCAATTTTGTTCTATATCTGCGTAAACCACTTTGGGTAACTTTTTCAGTTGCCGACAAATTGTACATGAGTGACCATGTTTTCGCAGTGTAATTGTAAACTTTTATTCTTTGGTTGTAAGGGCGCAGGAAGAATTCTGTGATAGTTTTCTTTCATTAAACAATTTTTTTGCATTCCAATAATCATTTCAAACATAACTAATGTAATTTCTTTTATATATATATATTAGAAAAAAAGTTATTATACATTTCCGTAAAATGCCACGGGTGGGGCACCTTTGAACATGCCCATTTTATTCGAGTAAAAAGCGGAGTTTTTAACTTTTGGCTTCGATTTCTCAAAATTCCAAGTGGGATAACAAGACTACGAAATTAACTGTATTTTTCACCAAATAAATTTTTGTTTTTATGTCATTTTATGTTTTAATAAATTTTGATCTGAATTTTTTAATTTTCGAAAATGTTTGTATATAGTTTTTAATAAATAAATGCATTTCTGATATGTTTGAATAAAATACATTTATATTTTAACATAAACACTGTAAAAAATCAAGCCTTTCAAAAATGTCAAGCCTTGTTCAAAGGTGCCCCCTGGGGGGCAGTTTTGAACACTTTGACTTCCTCCCTTAAAACAGCAATAAAATATTTATATCAAGCTTAAAGTATGTCATATGTATATTCATTGTAAAGGTTGCATATGTACCTATTAGTTAAAATTTATAAGAAACCAAAAATTATAAAATAAAATATTTTATGAGGCTTAAAAAAAGTGTTCAAAGGTGCCCACTCTCCCGTACTAATAGTAAAAACGTATTTAAACAAAAGACCATATTTAATATTCATTGATATATATATATATATTGATATCACATATATAAATTCATTACATGTAATGTATTGGGTACATATTGCATATAAATACATTTTCTGTATTACAAAGTAATTCTTCTATTTGTGGAAAAATATATATTTATAATGTCATCAGTATTCACTTCATCAGTATTCACTTCAGATTTATGCACAAATTTACTCGACGTTTACTCGATCGTTATGAAGATTTGTAACAATATATTTATATTTCGAAATCAATTTTCGGGTCGAGGACCTTTCGCTTTTCAAGTTCATTTTTTTATTTTCTGCGCGCTATATCGGTATTTTTTCCCACTGTGCATCCGTAGAATTGATTCAAAGAATTTTGCTTAAAAAGGAAACTATTGATGGGTATTTTTGAAAAGAGTAGGGGGCAACCCTCTTCTATTCGGGAAGCAGGAATTTTCTACCCGAGAACGTGCTTTGCAAACCTCACAAACTTATTGTGAGTTGGATAAACGTCCTGAAATTCGAGTTAGGGTCATTCTTAAGAATTATATACTACACTTCGTTTGTATCAAAGGATCCAACTTATTTTCGCTACACCAGAACGCGCTCGATTTTCAAGGCATGCTGGATCATGTTTTTTTTTTTTAAATTACCGAAGGATAAAATTCTTTATGCTTTCATTTACATTTCCATTAAATATGGGATAAGGCAGGGAGAATATCCCTACAAAAACTTCCCCCACTAATAAATAGTTGTTTTTTTATAAAAAACAACAAACTGGGATTCAGTATGACTATTTTGCAAACACAAAATACAAATGGAATAAAGTACAAATAAACCGCCAAAACTACATTCCATTTAATGTTAAAACATTTAACATTAAATGGAAACTTACGAAATAAATTGATGGAAGGACTTCCATTAAATAATGCCAAAAATTACATTGTCTAAATAAGTTCTTCTCCAAGCTCCAAATGAATCAGTAGATTGTATATTTTACAATAATGAAGACGCATATAATCTGATTGGACACAAATTAGTTTGAAACAATTTCAAATTAATTGAAGGATAGAGGTATATTAAATTTGTCATTCCGTTTGTAACTCATCGAAATATTCATTTGCGACCCTATAAAGTATATATTTTCTTGATCAGGGTAAAAATCTAAGACGATCAAGCCATGTCCGTCCGTCTGCCCGTCTGTTGTAATCACGCTATCTTCTGAAGGAATTAAGACAGATCTTTTGTCTGCAGGTAGGTGAAGTTCGAAGATGGGCTATATCGGTCCACGTTTAAGCATAGCCCACAGTGGGAAAAAATACTGATTTAGCGCGCAGAAAATAAAAAAATGAACTTGAAGGAAACTTTAAAACATTAATGCAGTTTTAAAGTAGAGTGTTGAGTGTACTTAAGTCCGTATAAAATAATCCGAATTAATAAGTTAGAACGCAATAACGGTACATTTAAAATACATATTTTTTCCAATGTTAAAAATGGTATTTTTTAGCTATAAAATTGCGATGGTCGTGTGAATTCTGTGAATATATTATTATAAAATTTTGTTCATTTTTGATATATAGTATTGGTATTTACTTAAATGGAATAGTTATTTAACCCATAAGTTATTTTAATTTAGGTGTTTCGGGCTAAATATAAGTAAGGTCCGTTTTTAAATTCCTTCAATTATAATAGAGGTTTCGTATGGAGTGCAGTCGAGTTCAGCGTTGATTTTTTTGTGTGTCTGTCTAGAACATCATACTAAATTTTTTCCTGCGACTCTCGGATTTATGGCAATTTTTTGAAAAAATGCCAATTTGGTGTAGGAAGCTTTTTTAAGGTTTTGTTCAAATAAAATTAAAATTTTGTGAATTTTTTTGATATAATTGATCAAATATTACTTGGAATAGATCACAGCATAGCCGATAAGAAAAAAAAACAAGTTCAAAATGTCCATCCTAAGGTTCCAGAGTAATGGGTGTGAGTATGAACATTAGGGTATTTAAGTAAGGTGCTCCAAACATTGATTTTAAACTTATGCACTAAATATACAATTATTCCAAATGTCTTTCTAAATAAAAATTGAAATTACATCGAAATCGAAATTAGAGTTTTCTCAAATACCGCAGGTAAAGGGTCTACTTTATGAACTCTCAAAAAATATCATTGGTGTAACATTCATATATACACGGTTTTACCTACATTTATGGTTTTCGCTATAAGCAAGAAAACATCAACGTATGCGAATACGGCCTGTCTACCTTACATGCAAGGATTCGATGTTTAGAATGTGTATTACACATTTCATACCGACTAGTTTTGAAAAAAGTGGAAAATTAATAGCTTCGATCGGCCAGTTTTCGAAGAAAGGAAGGCGCGTATCATCAATGATTTGGAGGAAGAAATGCACATTATTGTTGACACAGACACAAGTCAGTATTCGGAACAACAAACGATGACAATACTACTAGGCGTTTTTTAGCCAACCTGGCTTGGCATCGTCGATAACTGGTGTTGAAAATTAATTAAAAATTGTAGTATCATCTTTTCAACCATGGCCTGTGGATATGCTATTAACGCAGATTCATTTAAAGAACTTACTGAGGGAACATTTATTATTTTCGTGGAATTATATCCTTGGTTCTATATGCCTTCAAGCATACAGAAAATATTAGTGCATGAAGCTGATATAATTAAATGTACAGCTTTGCCCGTAGGAAAATAAGGACTTTCGGAACTACAGGGAATTGTACACCAGAAAAATGAGTCGTGAGGAAACAATGAGGGATCTTTTCAATAGGTTGCTATTTTCTTCTGATACAAAAATATCAAGTTTGTCTCGTAGTACATCTCTTAACCATCTGAAGAAGTCCTTAAACTACTGGAAGATCCAATGCTACCAACTAATTCAGATCAAAACTCGGATTCTGAATGTGATTAGTATTTAATAAGTAATGCCTAACTTTTATAAAATATATATACTTTAATGTTTTAGATATATAACATTAACAATAATAAAGATACATATAATACCAATAGTGTTTGCCCTCAACCCACTTTTTACCCTCCAAATGTTTCGGAATTTTTAAAAGAAGCTCCCATTTTAGGAGTACTATTAGTTAAAACGAAAAATATTGCTTAGCAAAAAATGTTTAAAAAGCTTCAAAATAGCAATTTTCAACTAAAATTTAAGTTTTTTTTCTAAAAAAAAAACGGCGCTTAGTGGGTTAATAAAAAAATTGCCAAATTTTTTCATACAATAATTAAAATTGTCCATCTAAATCTATTTTTATCCAAAATATCGATAAACATACAGTAAAACATCTACTTTTATTTTCTGCGCGCTAGATCTGAATTTGTTCCCACTGTGTAGCCTCCATATAAGGGTACCACCCAATTCTCGATATTTTGGGGTTCTTCAGGGCGTTTTTCAACCGAATTCGGTACTTTCGGGTTTTTAAACGCATTTTTTAACAGAATTCGCTGTAATTTGTCGTCGCATATGGTAAAAAATCTTAGTTTTTGTCGTCGCATATGGTAAAAAATCTTAGGCGTATTCTACCATAGCATAGGGGATAGTCGTTACTCGAAATTGTCAGTTTTGCCCTACAAATTTTGGAATTTTAAGACGATTTAGCCATCGGTTGCAATCATTCCGCTTTCTACGGAAATCGTGATAAAAAAACTCGATCCTGACGATAATGAAATATATCGGCCTGCATTTATGCCTCTCACCCATATAAATTTACCTCCTGAAGGAAAAAATTGAGACACAAAACAAAAATATTGGGTTCGAAATTGACATATGTCGGTCTTTAATTAGGCATAGCCCTCATATAAACCCAAATATTCGCTAATTTGAATATAGTGCATATGCACGAGATGTATATGTAATATATGCAAAACATATTTTATACGAGAGGTAAATTGAGTATTACCGGTAAATTGATACCATTTGTTGGTATCAGAAGGGTGTACTTCTAAGTATTTATCTAAAAATTGCGTATAAACTCATTAACATGCGAACCACTTGGCATAACCTGCCAAAATTTGTGTTTTATATGAATACAACTACTAGTATGGAAAATAGGATTTCTGTGTGCATGTTTTGCCCATTAAAGGCAATTTTGATCTATTATCCACATTTGACAATAAAATTGGATTGCTGGTGCCAAATAAAAATAGTAAAATTGTTCTTCTTTAAATATAATTGTTAAATTCGTATATGTTTATTACAAAATATAAATAATATTTCTATGGAAATCAATAGGGGAGAGGGGGAACCTTTTGAACGGGGGCACCTTTGAACAGCGCTCATAAAATCTTGGTTAAAATTTTTTCCGACCCGCTACCACATTTTTGTATATGGCAATTTTGTTCTATACCTGCGTAAACCACTTTGGCTAACTTTTTCAGTTGCCGACAAATTGTACATGAGTGACCATGTTTTCGCAGTGTAATTGTAAACTTTTATTTTTTTGGTTGTAAGGGCGCAGGAAGAATTCTGTGATAGTTTTCTTTCATTAAACAATTTTTTTTTGCATTCCAATAATCATTTCAAACATAACTAATGTAATTTCTTTCATATATATTTATTAGAAAAAAGTTATTATACATTTCCGTAAAATGCCACCTTTGAACATGCCCATTTTATTCGAGTAAAAAGCGGAGTTTTTAACTTTTGGCTTCGATTTCTCAAAATTCCAAGTGGGATAACAAGACTACGAAATTAACTGTATTTTTCACCAAATTAATTTTTGTTTTTATGTCATTTTATGTTTTAATAAATTTTGATCTGAATTTTTTAATTTTCGAAAATGTTTGTATATATTTTTTAATAAATAAATGCATTTCTGATATGTTTGAATAAAATACATTTATATTTTAACATAAACACTGTAAAAAATCAAGCCTTTCAAAAATGTCAAGCCTTGTTCAAAGGTGCCCCCTGGGGGGCAGTTTTGAACACTTTGACTTCCTCCCTTAAAACAGCAATAAAATATTTATATCAAGCTTAAAGTATGTCATATGTATATTCATTGTAAAGGTTACATATGTACCTTTTAGTTAAAATTTATAAGAAACCAATAATTATAAAATAAAATATTTTATGAGGCTTAAAAAAAGTGTTCAAAGGTGCCCCCCTCTCCCGTACTAATAGTAAAAATGTATTTAAACAAAAGACCATATTTAATATTCATTGATATATATATATATATATATATATATATTGATATCACATATATAAATTCATTACATGTAATGTATTGGGTACATATTGCATATAAAAAAATTTTCTGTATTACAAAGTAATTCTTCTATTTGTGGAAAAATATATATTTATAATGTCATCAGTATTCACTTCATCAGTATTCACTTCAGATTTATGCACAAATTTACTCGACGTCTACTCGATCGTTATGAAGATTTGTAACAATATATTTATATTTCGAAATCAATTTTCGGGTCGAGGACCTTTCGCTTTTGAAAATAATTTTTGTTTTCTATGTATATTTTGTTGAATTCCTCGTCACTATTTTGTCGTATAACATTTAACTTATTATTAGTTGATCATATGCTTTGACAAGGCCCAGAATAATAGTCTGAAGAAACTGGGACAAATGTAAGGTGTAGTCGCTTGAAATTTTTATTTGCTTCTCTACATAAAGTAGCATACCTTTTTGGAAATTTTCGAAAGAATGAACAAACAGTATATAGCATCTTTCCATTTTTTTGGGACTTGGTTGTTGCCTTTCCGCAACCTCCTTTATTTGTAAATAAGATGCATACTTTACAAAAACCATCTTATGCTACATGTGAATACACAATCCAAAAAAACTGATCGGATCATTGGTTTGAAAATTTCCCTTTTTTCCGCTTTTTTATTTGTGGCTCAAAATCAGGCACATCCATTGTTTCAAATACTGTAGCAGGTATTTCTGAAGACTTATCTATTGTTGTAGTCTCAGTTCTATTCATTTTTGTGTTGGTTTTATTTTATGTAACAAATATTTAGAAAACTGAAGCCACTATTTGGATCTTCCCATGCTTATGTCCCTGGCCACCATATGAAAAACATATAACTTACCTTAAATCGGGAGGTAAAATTTATTATGCAAAATAAAATCAAAATATATACTAAGAATTCGCAAAACATATGCTTAAAATGTATAAAAATACATGGGAAAATTTGGTTTTAGTTTTGCCGATTTTGGGTGGATTTTCACCAAATAAGTATTATTATCTCCTGAATATAATCTACAAATTTATCCCTTAATATAATCTACAAATTTTGCTTTGATATAAAATAATAAAAAAACAACAACATCATACTCAAAATAGCACATCTGTAAAAAAACGTAAATTTTCGAACCCTATTTCTTTTAGTTCGACCAACAATATATGACAGGAAGATAGTCAAATGAAAAGCAAATAACTTTTCTTAAAACTTCGTTTGGATAGGATGCCTTTTTCACATGGTTATAGCCCCACATACTCAAAATCTCAAAAATGGACCATTCATAGTACATATTATGTTTTTTAAATACTATAACATAGCATACCATTTTCTACGAACTTTCGATTGGTTAATTTTTGAGATTTTGACGTTGTGAGAAAACTCAAAATTTCGAGTAGTTCACGTGATAAGCGTATATATTTGAAAATCCAGACAAAAAAACCGGTTTTAAATAAAAACCTTAGCTAATAATTCAAAACTAGGGTTTTTCTTCTATCATCATAAGCTATCAGATTTTGGCTCTCCCGATTGGTTCAATATAAATATTTTTGTTAAGTCCCCTTTTCCACAGGTAAATTGTTATTTGGCAAATTTTTTGTTTTCTCTTTTAAAATTTTAGCTTCTTTTTCAACTTTGCCAAATTTGCGAATCAAAATACAAAAGAATGAAAAAACATCAAAAGTGTATATTTTATTATATAAATTCTAAAAATTAAAAATTATATTTCACTTGCACTAATTAAAGCAACAGGTTTGTAAACAAAAGCCGGCTGTGTTTCAGTAAAACGAATAGGTTAAAAGGGAAATGTCAACAAAATTGTCAAAATGTCAAAAATTCAACGAACAAAGCAAAGCAGAATTTGTGTCTACCGCAATTCTGAACAGGCAAAGTTTTGTTTTTCTTCCTCGCACCCCTCTCGCCTACAAACTCAGAATTTGCAAAATAAAAATTTGCCTGTGGAAAAGGGGACTAAGGAATATCAAAGAAAGTGGATAATAAAAATGTTCTAATAGACAAGGTAATTTTTTATTGTTTTATAAATGTTTAAAACTACGTGGAAATGTATATGAGAAATATATTTTAAATTTGAATTATTAACTTGGATAACTTAAGTCATAAATAGTTTATTGAGGAAAGATTTAGAAATTATATCCTGTCGTGATTGCTGACTAATTTTATTGTGCTCCGTAACCTTTTTTAAATATTCATATTTTGTGATATTTTTGATCATATTTTGTCTGTGTATTAAAAAGTGTTTTATACTATTTTTGTGCATATTGTACTAAATGATTTCGTGAAATCCTTTTTAGTAGTACAAAAAAATATTTTTCAATCTAATTTCTGTTGCTTTCATTATTTTTGTTTATGTAGTTGTTATTACAGAGTTGCCAAAACTTTGCTTTTATAAAAAAGTTAAGGAATAGAAATTTTACATATGTATATTTTAACATCATTAAATAATAAAAATAATAGTAATTAAAATCATTAGAAATATCGTGTCCCTACGAAATGTGCAATATTGTTGCAAATGATGCATAATGTGTAACATTGATTAAGACAAATCTTAGTGTATATTATTAGAGAAACTGGGAGTACTGCATCACGAACAGTTTATGGTAGTGTCATAGATACAACTGAATCTGTTTTTTGGCAGTCGTATGCTAGTGTTTTGACGGAAGCAACTACTTAAGCCAGAAAGGATGTAATGGAAGGAGCAACAACCCCTCAAACTATGAGAGTTGCTATCTACAGGCTGGAGAAAACTACTCATGTAATACCGAAGTTATGACTTCCTTTATCTGGTGAGTCTTCAGTGGCTGCAACTAGTATAATCCCACAAACTTCCCAAAGACATTAGTAACGGCTCCAGCCACAAAAATGGTATTTGTTATTATATTAAATAAAAAATTGAGGGAAGTTATTCTTCAATATATTCAGAATGTAGGTCTTCATTTAAAATATTAGTACATGAAGATGTATTTATGTTGATCTCGTGAGATTTTTGAGCATTCATAAAAAAATTTCTTGAAAAAACTGAAAATTTGGCTCAATTAACTAGTAAAACAGAAACGGCTTCATAAAACTATATAATTTTCTTACTATTTAAATACAAAGTTATCTCGTTTACATACTGATAGCCTTGGTTTTGATTATAATATTATAGTAATTTCTGAAACTTGGCTTAAAACATCTGTGCTTAATAGTAAAATTATAAATTCAAAATATCAAATATTTAGAAAAGATTTATATAGAATTTGTCGGCATATCCATTGAATTGGGTAAATGTAACCCATTGACGCCCAAAAGAAAACTGTCGGTCAAAAATTGCTTTCAATGACTTTAATTAAGTCATTAGCGACTAAATAAAAGGGACTCTACCAAAAAACTTAAAATTCATTGCTCACTTTTGAGAGAAAGGGTTGTCCCTACATGGGGACATTACCTTTCCTTTTAGCCAAATTTTTACTTTTTGTTTATTTCAAGTATAACACACTTCTCTACACACTTCATACACCAAGAATTACTAACTTTAAATCATTTGGTATAATTAATAGCAGTAAAACTTTTTTGCAAACACAACTGAACCGAGATTACAAAACACTAAAATTTATATATGATATTTATAAGACAATCCATAATTAATAAAATGATTCGGGCCGAATATTAGTTCCTGGCGATTTCAATATGCCATCTGTGAAGTGGCTTTCATTGCCAGAGTCAGAAGCTCTTACTCCTTTCACATCTGATATGAATTTGAGGGGAAAAATGTGCCAAAAAAAAAATTAATTTAGAGTTTTTTTGATTTAATTAGAATATACACTAATTCAAGAATGCTCCTACAAAATTGAAAATCTATAGTTATCGTATGAGCTAGGATAAAACCAATTGGTTAGAACTTCCTTATTTGTTAACTTAGTTTCTGGTAAAAATAGGCGATTTAAAAAAATGTCCGCCATTTTGTTAATTTTTGAGCGAAGTCAATAATCCTAGTTCATGCGAAAAGCAGACATGTACTCTTTCTAATAGCCTTGGAATTTCCGGTTTCCTATGTTCCAATGAGGAGTTATCATGTCCGCCATAAAAAATAAGACTTGTCTTTAATTACTAAAAACAACAACAACCAAATTTTGCAAATTAGTTTTCTTCTCTTTTAAATCTTCAATTATATATGTGTAAAGTTACAAACCTTAACATGCATTGGTATTCATTTACCAGCCCAATGAAAATCTTGAAAATTTAAAATCTAGCTTGGGGGAGGTCCCCTTAAATCAATTCACTTCATAAATTATTAGTCGATTTTGTGAAATTATACTCTAACAAATAAATAATATAGTAAATAATCCTGAGAAAATCCTTGATCTTGTTTTGTAAATCATACACAATATTTCGAATTAATTAGAATACATCCTATTTGTATAGCTGAAGATAACTACACGTACTATCCATGATACATGATTATTTAATTTCATACAATTCGTCAAACTCATTATAGACTACTTTTAATTATAAAAACAAACTTTAGCAAACGCAACTCAAACTAATCAGTAAATTGGACCTCTATATGCCTTTGTGGGATTCATATTGATATCGAGTTTACAATAAATAATTTTTATGCTGCTCTAAACATATTTGCTTCTGAATATGTTCGTACTGTTACAACTAGAAACTCTGATAGACATCCATTCCAAAGTCATTTAATGAATTCGTTAATGTAAAAAAGGGTTCTTCTAAGTCTACACTTTTAAATTCAAAAACAAAGTATATTCGAAAAACTCAGAAATTACAAAATTTTTTGAAAAATTCTTGCCACTATTTATTTGAATACTACTTATAAATTAAAGATCCATATCCTTATGAACTATCAAAGATAGATCATATATGTATGCCCTTCTTACAAAGTCGAGGGGTCTCTAATATAATATACGTTGTTTAAAACCTATTAAATGTCCAGGCCCTGTAATGTAAACAAATTAACAAAATACCCCATATGCACAGTTACAATTGTTATCTCTTATGTGTATAATATTAGGCTAAGTTTTTTTTGTATAATAGAATTAGAACAGAACTGACAACTGATATGATAATAAGCAGAATAGGAGGGTTTCTAGTAGAGGAATTCGAATGGTTTAATAATTACGAGCACTTCATCCCGCCGGGAGCTCTTCACATTGGAGGAATAGGGAAAGCGGTAGAGGATGACATGGGAATCTCAAAGGACGATAATAATACCCCAACAATCGTTCCTAAAGCAAACGAAGACCCTGACAATAGATTAGTGGCAGTCGCCGCTAGAGGAGGTTGTTTTCAAGGCAGAAACGTCTACGATCCGACGCGATCCAAGTTTCACTCGACAATGTCCGTCACCCCAGCCCATTGTGAAAAGGCACATATTCAAAATTTGATTACTATCGAACAAAAACTAAGAAGATATACCAATTCTTGAATTCCATGAAAAATACTATTATAGTTTTTTACGATTTTAATATATTGTTACGAATATAACTTTAGATTTAAGTTAATTTAGATGAATTCCGTTAATTTAAGAATTTGAATTTGTACTACGCAGTTTATTCGAATAACTTCACAACAACAACTACTGTATAGATTTTTTTACATCCTTCCATTTCCTCTTTCATTGTCTATTTTGTTATTGTCGTACAATTCTTATTAAACGTCATCATTGATGATCGCTTAATTCCTCTTTCTTTGTTACTCCCTCGCCTGTATATGTGTTGTTATTGTTCACTCAATGTAATTTTGTATGTGTCTGTTGCATTGGTAGATTGTTCAGATGCTACCAGATTGTTCGTAATCTAGATGTTACCAGATCGTCTAGAAACTTCTGTAGCGACAGGCAATGCGCATATAAATAGAGGAAATGGCAAGACAGTTAGTCAGTTGTGAATCAGATCGCGAATTGAAACCGTCAAGTAACGTAAAGTAATGTGCAAAGTAAAGTTGTGTCAATAAAATCATTGTAATACTCGTAATCAGAAAGAACCCGCGTTTTATCTAGTACGAACTGTATTGGGAAATAAAACATCGTCTACACGGGATTAAGTAAAATCCAAGAACGTAACAATTGGTGTCAGAAGTGGGATTACGATAATACTACGATGAAGTTTAAGGATCTACGAGTGGAAGACTTGAAGAAGGAGCTCAATAAATTGGAATTGTCCTCTACTGGCAACAAGGCTGAGCTACAAAAACGCCTGTTGGATGAGTTCGAGCGCCGTGGTATGAACATCGATACATATGAGTTTGACAGTAAGGATGAAGTGGATTTATAGGAAATGGGCGAATCCAACGGTGGGGAAGTCTCGTCAGTAGCTGCCAGGGGTGTTTGAGGAAAATTACAGAAGGAGCGAAGAGAATTCCAGAAAGTTAGACGAAAACACGAGACGAATGTTCGAAGAAAATTCGAGAATAATGAACGAGAAACTCAAGAACATTACAGAAGTTATTGGAAGGAGAGTGGAAACCGTGGAGGTCCAAATTAAAGAGTTGGATAAGAAAGTGCAGTCGGTTGACGAGAAGATTCTGTCTGTGGATGAGAAATTTCTGGCCCACGACCATAGGTTTACGAATCTGGAGAAGAAAATGTCGGAACTGGAAATCAAAGGTGGTCCGGTGCGAGTTCCTGATAACACACTAAAAATCAAACCTCCTGTATTCGACGGCTCTACGTCATTCAATGTTTTCAAGTTACAGTTAGAGACAGTGGCTTCTAGAAATTCGCGGAACGACAGCGACAAAGCGGTTGCACTACTTCTGGCTGCTGCTGATGTTATGCAGAGTATTCCTGTCGCTTCTAGAAACAACTATGAAGATGTTATTGCTGCACTGGAACGTAAGTACGGTGGCGAACATAAACAAAACATCTACCTTATGGAAGAGTTCAGAGGGCAAACGAGACGTTACAAGACATTGCATCTGAGGTGGAACGTTTGGTACTAATGACGTATCCTATGCGTCACCAAAAGCGTCATTTGCCGAAACCGTGTCGTTTGCCCTTTCCCAAGAGACGGCAAGAATAATTGTTAAGCCCCAGACCCACAAGATTCGCCAACTGGAGACCGAATGTTGCGAACCCAAATCTCTCGTTAGGACGCCATGAGGCGGGTAATAGAAGAAATAAAGTTAGTAGGGATGACTTAGCCCAGGATTAGATGCTACAACTGCGATAAAGCAGGTCATATTGCGCGCGAATGCAGAGCAAAGCGCAAACGATCCAGGTCATCGTCACCACCTCCACGAAAGATGGTAGAAGAATGGCTCAACAGTCCACCAATGAGTCACCGTTAAACTAAATCGAGCCAGTCCAGCGGGGCATGAACTGGCTCCCATCGACGATGGCCCCACAATCTCCATAGCAATAGTACAACAGAAAAGTAACAACCTAACAGCAACTGGGTACATCAATGGTGATATGCGAGTTCTGATGTTATATACTGGCGGATCAAAGTCCATCATAAGATCAGATCTGGTAAAGGGAAAAATAACGCAACTTAATGGGGTCAGACTGTGCACAACAACGGGAGAGCCCGCGGCAGTACACGGCAAGATTAACTTGAGACTAACTATTGCCAATAAATCGGAGAATTACGAGTTTATAGTTTCCGATATCGTAGACGAAGTGATAAAAGGCGCAGATTTTATCATTGCCTTTGGTATCAATCTGGATATGAAAGAGCGTGTGATGACCTGGTCTAACGTCGAACTTCCGTTAAACGTGGGCTACGATGAAAGTACACCCATTAGACGTCTGACTACGGACCATCCAGAGATAATACCGCCATGTGATGAAGCAATAATATGGGTCAGGGTTTAAAATGCAGCATCAAAAAATATTAGCATTAGCTCTGAAGTGCTACTGCTAAAAGATATTGAAATTATGACTAAATTAGCAAACGGCTAGCTTTTTTAGTTTGTAGCATTCGTGCTAAGCACGTATTTCACATGCGAGCTTCTTTTGTTATGACTAATCGGCAGTACGACTACATATTCATATTTCGCTGCTGACGAATAATCAGCCGATGGTTGTTTTTATGTTTGTGTGTTGCCAACGCACAATTAAAAACTGTCAATAATAGTACTAAAAACTAAATTATATATTAAATAAAAACCTTTAGCAAGTATTAATCATTGTAATTGTTCGAAACAATGAAATTATCATAATCGCGATTTTTAATTATCTCATACAATTTATATAATTTCAATGGACAACACTGAACCCGAAAAATGCTCGGGTTTTGTTTGCTAAAAATCTTGCTAAGCACCCACAGTCAAGGTGCTTAGTCTTCATTGTAAGCTTTGGTTGTTAGTCGCGTTGACAATTATGTTGTAGTTGTTCATTGCTATTTTGTAGCTGCTGACAAAATCAAGAAGCTTTAGTTTTGCTTGCTAAAATTATTCGTAATGTATTGCTATTTGTTGCAGTTGTGCTTGACTGTGCTGCATATTTTGAGGATGAATTTAGTTAGCTGTGCGGCAATTTTCTGTGTTTTTGCTATTTTGGCGTTAGCATTTTAAACCCTGATATGGGTACCAATGAATGGAAATTGTGGAGCCGAGAAGTTGTGGGTGGTGGAACCAGCAGAAAACATATACAGTAACATCCTAATAGCGAATGGTCTGGTAAAAAGCAACGAGGACGGATTGATTCCTGTTACAGTTTTGAACCTGTCAAACAAGCAAGAGCAAATTTGCCAATTTTACGATGTTGGACAATGCACACCAGCTGAAGCTGTACTTAATTTGGAAACTAACACCGAAAAGTCCTGGCGGCACGTTTGCTTTGGACACAGACGCAAGTGCGTGCGGCATCGGTGGCGTCCTTTCCCAGGAAATCGACGGACAGGAAAAAGTCATCGGGTACTACAGCCGGACATTGTCGAAGCCTTAGAGGAATTACTGTGTGACGAGGAGAGAGCTGCTTGCTGTCCTTGAGAGCGTTAAACACTACCAGAAATACCTATATGGCCAGCATTTCCTGCTGAGGACCGACCACGCTGCTCTCCAATGGTATCTGCAGTTTAAGAATCCAGAAGGTCAACTAGCCCGTTGGATCGAGAGGCTCCAGAGTTATGACTTCAGAATCGAGCACAGAAAAGGCGGAAAACACGGTAATGCTGATGCCCTGTCTCGTCGGCCATGCAAGGTACAATGCAGGCATTGCTCAAAGGCTGAGTGTAAAGAGAATATCGCTGATGTCCGACTATTGCAGTTTGAGTCGGGTGAAGATTGGTCGACGGAACAACGAAGAGATCCCATTCTGGGCAAAATAATTTCGGCCATTGAAACGGGCAAGCGACTTAGTCGCAAAGAAATTACCTCCAAAAGCCCTCTTTTAAAATCCTATTGGGCCCAGTGGGACAGTCTACTTATAATAGATGGTTGCAAATGGGAAAGTGAGGACGGTAAATCTCACCGGAACTTGATCGTCGTCCCAGATTGCAAAATAAGAGATGTCTTGTCGGAGATTCACGATGGGCCAAGTGGAGGACATCTTGGCATAGCAAAAAGCGCTGAAAAGGTAAAGCTGATATTCTACTGGGTCGGTTGTCAAAAATCCATTGCCGACTGGATTGCCAATTGTGAAAGGTGCATAAGAGCTAAAGGTCCAACACGGAAGAGTCGAGGCTACATGCAGCAGTATAATTCAGGAGCCCCTTTTGAAAGAATCGCAATGGATGTAGCTGGACCGTTCCCAATAAGCGACTCTGGGAACCGGTATGTCTTAGTGGTCATGGATTACTTCAGCAAATGGCCAGAGGTTTATGCTATCCCAAATCAAGAAGCCAGGACAATTGGGGATGTGTTCAGCAAAAATTGGATTTGTCGCTATGGTGTTCCATCTGAGGTTCATTCCGATCAAAGTAGGAATTTTGAATCAGCGATCTTCAAGGAAATGTGTGAGTCCTACGGAATCAAGAAAACCAGGACGACGCCCCTACATCCACCATCAGATGGCATGGTGGAAAGATTCAATCGCACCCTGGAAGAACATCTACGGAAAGTAGTGGACAGTGGGCAACGACACTGAGCATATTCCAAAGTTTTTACTGGCTTATAGATCGGCCATTCATGATTCCACATCCCGGACCCCAGCCAAAGTTCTGTTCGGAAATGAATTAAAGCTGCCTGGCGATTTGATATTCGGTGCTACCCCAAACGACGATGTGAACCACGATGAAAACAATCAAAACTCTTTTAGTAAAGTCCACGATGCAGTTCGCCATCGAATAAAAATGGTTAGCAACCGCATGAAGGCACGGTACGATCGAGCGGCAAATATTGATGGGTTTCAAGAAGGGCAACTGGTACTACTGTTCAATCCACAACGAAAAAAAGGACTATGCCCCAAATTGCAAACGCACTGGGAAGGACCCTACAAGATTGTCACGAAAATAAATGACGTCGTTTATCGCATCCAGAGGAGCGACAGTCCCAGGTCGAAGATGAAAGTTGTACATTTGGAGCGGCTGGCCCCCTACGGAACGGGAACTGTGCCTATTCGGGACGAACAGGCTTAAGCGGGGGGCAATGTTACGAATATAACTTTAGATTTAAGTTAATTTAGATGAATTCCGTTAATTTAAGAATTTGAATTGTAACGTAAATTTCTACTACGCAGTTTATTCGAATAACTTCACAACAACAACTACTGTATAGATTTTTCTACATCCTTCTATTTCCTCTTTCATTGTCTATTTTGTTATTGACGTACAATTCTTGTTAAACGTCATCATTGATGATCGCTTAATTCCCCTTTCTTTGTTACTCCCTCGCCTGTATATGTGTTGTTGTTATTGTTCACTCAATGTAAGTTTGTATGTGTTTGTTGCATTGGTAGATTGTTCAGATGCTACCAGATTGTTCGTAATCTAGATGTTACCAGATCGTCTAGAAACTTCTGTAGCGACAGGCAAGGCTCGTATAAATAGAGGAAATGGCAAAGCAGTTAGTCAGTTGTGAATCGGATCGCGAATTGAAACCGTCAAGTAACGTAAAGCTGTAAAGTAACGTGCAAAGTAAAGTTGTGTCAATAAAATCATTATAATACACGTAATCAGAAAGAACACGCGTTTTATCTAATACGAACTGTATTGGGAAATAAAACAAGGTCTACACGGGAGTAAGTAAAATCCCAGAACGTAACAATGTTGTATATCACGAATTCCATGTCACGCACTGTTACAGCGTTCGAAATATAATCATTTGTTTAATTAAGAAAAATTTATTTTGCAATTTTTATTAAATGGAGATAAAATTGCGGATTTTTTTACAGCTATAAGTAGTTACTCAAGATTATATTGACATTAATTTTTTTTGAGAAAAAAATTTTTTCACATATACTTTTTTAACTTTGAACACCGTCACGCACATGTTACACTCGTAACGCACCATTACTCACATGTACACAACTATGTTGTCATGGTATTATAGCTTTGTGTGGAGATAAAATTGCGGATTTTTTTACAGCTATAAGTGGTTACTCAAGATTATATTGACATTAATTTTTTTTGAGAAAAAAATTTTTTCACATATACTTTTTTAACTTTGAACACCGTCACGCACATGTTACACTCGTAACGCACCATTACTCACATGTACACAACTATGTTGTCATGGTATTATAGCTTTGTGTGGCCCCAAGACTTTTTTATATCATTATGCAGGTATGGACCAATCGTCACGAAATTTTTCCTTTTTGTCCGGTTCTAAACCTACTTATTGAGAAAAAATGTAATATGTGCGTGACGGATACAAAATTTTTGGATGGAGAAAGAAGACAAACTTTGTTTTATTTGAGTTTGCCATCTCAAGATCAACACATAACAGCATTAACAAAAAAAATTATCATATTAGAGTCTGTATAGAAACATATGTTAATTTTGCCACGCACTCGTTACATATTTTCTTAATTTATTATACTGCCCTTAACATGGGATTCTGTTGTTATATATATATATATATATATATATATGTAATTGTGTGTAAGATATTACTTTATATGAATTTAATATTCATCATTGATATTGTTTTAGCTAATAGTGTTCCCACTTACGACAAATTACACTATATAACTAATAAATATATGCCCAAGTTACTCTCCATGCGAAAATGAGACAACAAAAAGAAAAACTACCGTCATTTTTTAAAATTCAACTAAAACTAGATCCAGATTGCAAAGAATATTTCCTATATAATTTCATATCTCTATTAATGAATTGATTTTTCACCCATGTGGTTGACCTTTTATGATATGACCTGATGTATCGAACAATTGAACCATGAAAATCGTAAACACAAATTTTTAGTCCAATCGGATGAAAAATAAAAAATATTCAAAAATCCGAGGTCTAAAAATCAGGCAATAATATATTACGTGTGGAGCTTTTGGGAAAGAGAATTAAGGCACACGCCTATTGCTGTTAATACATTCATACAAAAAACATAGGCGCACAGAAATTGAGTTATTCGTGATTACCGGACTTATGCACACGAAATATAGAGGATCAAACAGTTAATGTGGTTATTAACTTCGATTTCCGTCGAAACATATTTGCATCGAATTTGTTGATCGGGAGTCTTTAGTCATTCAGAGGTTACCCTTACCCTCTGTTTATATTTACTTTGTTTAAAAAGCAAAAGTATACTAATAAATGAATCAACAATTGAAGACCACAAATCAGTTTACATCTAGAACTCAACAAACGGTGATGATGACTCTCCGGTCCTAAACTGTTAGCTTTATAGCTTTTTTTAAACGAATTCTGACTTATCAAAGTAATTGGCGCCCAAGCAAGGCTGCTCATTTTTTCAAAATGGCAAAAAGTTTGAATTTTAAAAAATATTGCAACTCAGATCCTTGAAGTGCGGAAAGTGGAAATATAAAAAAACAAAAAGAAAGATACAAGTGATTACTTAATAGAAGGTCTCCTAAATAAAAAGGATACAGCGCCATAATTTAAAAGAAATTAAAAATATAAGGTCTCCAATAAAGAATACCACGCCATAAAACATAAAGTTTCCAGAAAAGGATACCACGCCATAATTTAAAAAAAGACCGAAACAAGAACAAGTACTGATGGACCAGTTTGGAGCAGACAATAATCTATCCGTTTTAAACAGCAAATTTCGTAAACGAAGAAATAAATAGGATGTTAAATGACGTAAAATCACGTCTTTACAATTCAAGTCACTAATGAAATACAATTGTTTTAAAACCAGCGATTCAATCTGGACTCTTTTTAAATTACGGGAATATTGGAAAGAAGTTTGAAGTGATTATCCACAAGGTTACTTTTATTGTCAAAAGTATCCATCAAGGATTTCCCAGCTACTATTGGTGAGAGGAAAGTTCGAAACAATTTCCCAAGCCTCACCGTTGTTTTTTTAATAAAGTGACATTATCCTTTAATGTCTCTCAGCTCAGAATTATTTGTAAATAGCATGGTGAAAAGACGCGAGACCCACTAAACAGCCTCCGAGAAGTGTTCCCCTGGCAAAAAGAGACGAGGTCCAGAAGCTGATAAGTGAAATGGAAAAGAGTGGTGGATGTTCTATCAAGAACTTAAAGAATGTTCTACAGCAGCTTTCGTCTTCAGGTCTCAAGTTAAACCCAAAGAAGTTCAGTCTCTTCCAACGAGAGGTGAAGTTCCTGGGGCACCACGTGACGCTGGATGGCATATCGACGGATAATGAGAAAATTCAAGCAGTCAGAGATTGGCCGCAGCCCCGAAATCTCCATGAGCTGCGAAGCTTTCTGGGTCTCTGCACCTACTACCGCGGATTTGTCCCAAATTTTGCCAACATCGCCACCTGTCTACACCGCTTGACGCAAAAAGGCCAGAGGTTTCAGTGGGACAACGACCAAGAAGAGGCATTCAGAAAGCACAAAGACATGCTATGCAGAGCCCCCATTTTGGCATACCCTATACCTGGCGGCAAGTTTGCTTTGGACACAGACGCAAGTGCGTGCGGCATCGGTGGCGTCCTTTCCCAGGAAATCGACGGACAGGAAAAAGTCATCGGGTACTACAGCCGGACATTGTCGAAGCCTTAGAGAAATTACTGTGTGACGAGGAGAGAGCTGCTTGCTGTCCTTGAGAGCGATAAACAATACCACAAATACCTATATGGCCAGCATTTCCTGCTGAGGACCGACCACGCTGCTCTCCAATGGTATCTGCAGTTTAAGAATCCAGAAGGTCAACTAGCCCGTTGGATCGAGAGGCTCCAGAGTTATGACTTCAGAATCGAGCACAGAAAAGGCGGAAAACACGGTAATGCTGATGCCCTGTCTCGTCGGCCATGCAAGGTACAATGCAGGCATTGCTCAAAGGCTGAGTGTAAAGAGAATATCGCTGATGTCCGACTATTGCAGTTTGAGTCGGGTGAAGATTGGTCGACGGAACAACGAAGAGATCCCATTCTGGGCAAAATAATTTCGGCCATTGAAACGGGCAAGCGACTTAGTCGCAAAGAAATTACCTCCAAAAGCCCTCTTTTAAAATCCTATTGGGCCCAGTGGGACAGTCTACTTATAATAGATGGTTGCAAATGGGAAAGTGAGGACGGTAAATCTCACCGGAACTTGATCGTCGTCCCAGATTGCAAAATAAGAGATGTCTTGTCGGAGTTTCACGATGGGCCAAGTGGAGGACATCTTGGCATAGCAAAAAGCGCTGAAAAGGTAAAGCTGATATTCTACTGGGTCGGTTGTCAAAAATCCATTGCCGACTGGATTGCCAATTGTGAAAGGTGCATAAGAGCTAAAGGTCCAACACGGAAGAGTCGAGGCTACATGCAGCAGTATAATTCAGGAGCCCCTTTTGAAAGAATCGCAATGGATGTAGCTGGACCGTTCCCAATAAGCGACTCTGGGAACCGGTATGTCTTAGTGGTCATGGATTACTTCAGCAAATGGCAAGAGGTTTGTGCTATCCCAAATCAAGAAGCCAGGACAATTGGGGATGTGTTCAGCAAAAATTGGATTTTTCGCTATGGTGTTCCATCTGAGGTTCATTCCGATCAAAGTAGGAATTTTGAATCAGCGATCTTCAAGGAAATGTGTGACTCCTACGGAATCAAGAAAACCAGGACGACGCCCCTACATCCACCATCAGATGGCATGGTGGAAAGATTCAATCGCACCCTGGAAGAACATCTACGGAAAGTGGTGGACAGTGGCCAACAAGACTGGGATGAGCATATTCCAAAGTTTTTACTGGCTTATAGATCGGCCATTCATGATTCCACATCCTGGACCCCAGCCAAAGTTCTGTTCGGAAATGAATTAAAGCTGCCTGGCGATTTGATATTCGGTGCTACCCCAAACGACGATGTGAACCACGATGAAAACAATCAAAACTCTTTTAGTAAAGTCCACGATGCAGTTCGCCATCGAATAAAAATGGTTAGCAACCGCATGAAGGCAAGGTACGATCGAGCGGCAAATATTGATGGGTTTCAAGAAGGGCAACTGGTACTACTGTTCAATCCACAACGAAAAAAGGACTATGCCCCAAATTGCAAACGCACTGGGAAGGACCCTACAAGATTGTCACGAAAATAAATGACGTCGTTTATCGCATCCAGAGGACCGACAGTCCCAGGTCGAAGATGAAAGTTGTACATTTGGAGCGGCTGGCCCCCTACGGAACGGGAACTGTGCCTATTCGGGACGAACAGGCTTAAGCGGGGGGCAATGTTACGAATATAACTTTAGATTTAAGTTAATTTAGATGAATTCCGTTAATTTAAGAATTTGAATTGTAACGTAAATTTCTACTACGCAGTTTATTCGAATAACTTCACAAGAACAACTACTGTATAGAATTTTCTACATCCTTCCATTTCCTCTTTCATTGTCTATTTTGTTATTGACGTACAATTCTTGTTAAACGTCATCATTGATGATCGCTTAATTCCCCTTTCTTTGTTACTCCCTCGCCTGTATATGTGTTGTTGTTATTGTTCACTCAATGTAAGTTTGTATGTGTTTGTTGCATTGGTAGATTGTTCAGATGCTACCAGATTGTTCGTAATCTAGATGTTACCAGATCGTCTAGAAACTTCTGTAGCGACAGGCAAGGCTCATATAAATAGAGGAAATGGCAAAGCAGTTAGTCAGTTGTGAATCGGATCGCGAATTGAAACCGTCAAGTAACGTAAAGCTGTAAAGTAACGTGCAAAGTAAAGTTGTGTCAATAAAATTATTATAATACACGTAATCAGAAAGAACCCGCGTTTTATCTAGTACGAACTGTATTGGGAAATAAAACAAGGTCTACACGGGAGTAAGTAAAATCCCAGAACGTAACAATGTTGTATATCACGAATTCCATGTCACGCACTGTTACAGCGTGCGAAATATAATCGTTTGTTTAGTTAAGAAAAATTTATTTTGCAATTTTTATTAAATGGAGATAAAATTGCGGATTTTTTTACAGCTATAAGTGGTTACTCAAGATTATATTGACATTAATTTTTTTTGAGAAAAAAATTTTTTCACATATACTTTTTTAACTTTGAACACCGTCACGCACATGTTACACTCGTAACGCACCATTACTCACATGTACACAACTATGTTGTCATGGTATTATAGCTTTGTGTGGCCCCAAGACTTTTTTATATCATTATGCAGGTATGGACCAATCGTCACGAAATTTTTCCTTTTTGTCCGGTTCTAAACCAACTTATTGAGAAAAAATGTAATATGTGCGTGACGGATACAAAATTTTTGGATGGAGAAAGAAGACAAACTTTGTTTTATTTGAGTTTGCCATCTCAACATCAACACATAACAGCATTAACAAAAAAAAAAAATTATCATATTAGAGTCTGTATAGAAACATATGTTAATTTTGTCACGCACTCGTTACATATTTTCTTAATTTATTATACTGCCCTGAACATGGGATTCTGTTGTTATATATATATATATATATATGTAATTGTGTGTAAGATATTACTTTATATGAAATTAATATTTATCATTGATATTGTTTTAGCTAACAGTGTTCCCACTTACGACAAATTACACTATAAAACTAATAAATATATGCCCAAGTTACTCATTTTTACTTACATTTTTACTTACCGTCATTTTTCAAAATTCAACTAAAACTAGATCCAGATTGCAAAGAATATTTCCTATATAATTTCATATCTCTCTTAATGAATTGATTTTTCACCTATGTGGTTGACCTTTTTTGATATGACCTGATGTATCGAACAATTGAATCATGAAAATCGTAAACACAAATTTTTAGTCCAATCGGATGAAAAATAAAAAATATTCAAAAATCCGAGGTCTAAAAATCAGGCAATAATATATTACGTGTGGAGCTTTTGGCAAAGAGAATTAAGGCACAGGCCTATTGCTGTTAATACATTCATACAAAAAACACAGGCGTACAGAAATTGAGTTATTCGTGATTACCGGACTTATGCACACGAAATATAGAGGATCAAACAGTTAATGTGGTTATTAACTTCGATTTCCGTCGAAACATATTTGCATCGAATTTGTTGATCGGGAGTCTTTAGTCATTCAGAGGTTACCCTTACCCTCTGTTTATATTTACTTTGTTTAAAAAGCAAAAGTATACTAATAAATGAATCAACAATTGAAGATCACAAATCAGTTTACATCTAGAACTCAACAAACGGTGATGATGACTCTCCGGTTCTAAACTGTTAGCTTTATAGCTTTTTTAAACGAATTCTGACTTATTAAAGTAATTGGCGCCCAAGCAAGGCTGCTCATTTTTTCAAAATGGCAAAAAGTTTGAATTTTAAAAAATATTGCAACTCAGATCCTTGAAGTGCGGAAAGTGGAAATATAAAAAAAACAAAAAGAAAGATAAAAGTGATTACTTAATAGAAGGTATCCTAAATAAAAAGGATACAGCGCCATAATTTAAAAGAAATTAAAAATATAAGGTCTCCAATAAAGAATACCACGCCATAAAACATAAAGTCTCCAAAAAAGGATACCACGCCATAATTTAAAAAATGTATATATTAATATGAAAATACCATTGCGGACAGATATAAAGACCGAAACAAGAACAAGTACTGATGGACCAGTTTGGAGCAGACAATAATCTATCCGTTTTAAACAGCAAATTTCGTAAACAAAGAAATAAATAGGATGTTAAATGACGTAAAATCACGTCTTTACAATTCAAGTCACTAATGAAATACAAATATTTGCTCTCTCGTGGTATTGTTTTGAAACCAGCGATTGAATCTGGACTCTTTTTAAATTACGGGAATATTGGAAAGAAGTTTGAAGTGATTATCCACAAGGTTACTTTTATTGTCAAAAGTATCCATCAAGAATTTCCCAGCTACTATTGGTGAGAGGAAAGTTCGAAACAATTTCCCAAGCCTCACCGTTGTTTTTTTAATAAAGTGACATTCTCCTTTAATGTCTCTCAGCTCAGAATTATTTGTAAATAGCATGGTGAAAAGGTCTTGAAAGGTGGGCCATGACGTGAAATCTCCAATAAAGACTTCGATGTGGCGAGGTGACAAGAGGACATTTTACACATCAAAGGAATGGCTGTCAAGAATAGAGGATGATGTCAAAAAATACCAATGCATTCACGTCGACAATCTGCCGATTTGATAATCTCGAAATAATCAATTTATTGAAAATACAAATTTCAATTTAAAATGCAATTTATGATATGCGATTAGAAACTTCGACTTGAACTTAATTAAGGAAAACAGCAGCAAAATTTGACAGAAAATGCGATAATTTGTAATTTTTTATTACAAATGTTATAAACTACCAAAAAATTATTAGTGAGCACTAAACACCAAAACTACTGCACCGATTTTGACGACAATTTTAAAAGAGCATATTTCAAGATGAGCCGAAGATTTAAATTTGAAAATGTTATAGTTGGTATTACTTATATTTAGTTATTTAGATTGTATGTAATTGATATTATTCTCCCCGGTATGATTACAATGAAGTCTTGAAATAAATATACTTCTAGGAGGAGAAGTTTCAGTGACTATTAAAGATGGAGGAACTGTAGCTGATCCAACAACTATTGGCTGAACGGTACAAGAAATCTTTGTACTTGATGGAACATGCATCTGTGAAGACTGGATTTCGGTCGAAGTACTGTATATTATATTTATAGGTTCTGTAGAAGTACTGTCAATATTTATTGTATTTATATTTATAGGTTCTGTAGATTAATACAGCGCGGAGAACCGCTAGTTGGTTCTCCGAGGAATCATTTTCAGCAATTTTGCGTGGTGGAACCACAATCGGTGAATTTAATTTGATAAAATTGTCACCGTGATGAAAAGCTGATGATTTCTTCCTCTTTGGTGAACCATCAATATATTCAAACTTTGCAAACATTTTTTTTTTAAATTTAACAAATTTTGATAGTACAGCTTCAAAATCCTTTTTCACGGATGCTATTTCGATTTTGGCTGCCCTAATTAGATGATAAAAATCGATTTCGACTTAAGGGCCTACAATCGATGCAAGCCCAGAGAAGAACTTTGTCCTGAAAGCAGCACATTTCAAATGCGCATGTTTCTCACATAGTCAACAAGTTATAAGATGCTCAGTAATGCTAGTAATGTTACAATCCTTATATAGACAATCCCTTATTAAGTAATGACTAAAAGTATGCTCAATATTGATAAAGATAATTCGATGAAAAAATGCCAATTTAATTATAAACGCCTAAAATATGCTACAAAAATTTTATGTTTATTATAAAGTCAAACTTCAAAATGTGAAGAAAAATAAATTACAACGAACGCCAGTGTAAGAAAAAAATGTCAGCACTGAAAACTGATCGATTGTATGCCGAAAAAGGGAATACACTTATCTTTTTAATAAACACAAATTTAATTAGTATTCTACATTTAACAAATTCACTGTATCACTATTATTTATTTTTTACACAAATATGTTAAAAACCACTACCAATTTAAACGAAATTAAGCAAAATTTTAATCACTATTGTATAATCACTATTTGACACAAAATAGAATGCTACAAGATATGCCAGTGAAAATAAAATTTTAAGGCAAAGAAACGTTTGCCCGGGTCAGCTAGTGTAAAATAATAAAAATAATGTGTAATAAAAAGCTTCCGAGAGTAGTTTCCAATTATGAACAAAGGAAAGCAAAAATAATTCATCTCTTTAGGTGGAGGCGAGAGATGCAAAAACAACAATCTTCCACTACTGTATTGATATGTTGGCGTCCAACGACTGGTTATCTGGTTCGATAGGACAATCATGTTTAGTTCGGAGAGGCTCAGCCGGTGGGAGTTAAGGCACCGAATGCATCGATCATCAATATTAGAAAATAATTTTTAGCAAAGATATGCGTGTTGTCTGTTCGAATAATATAGTGATACTCCTCGATGTCTAAAAGAGGCAGCAATTATTCTTTAAAAAGTCAAAGGAGCTAGACTAAGTTTGCAATAAATTCTAGCGTGTACATTTAAACGAACAATAAAGGACTAACTCATGGATCAATAAAAATAATTAAACATCCCGACCACCTTGAAACATCAAGCTATGTTTCAAACCAATGCATATAAATAATATTACGTAATAGGTACTCATATGAGTATAGTGCATTGTGAGCAATTCGAGCAAAGCAGGGAGTGGAAACGCAGACGAATCTGCGATAGATTCGGTATCCAACTCCGCTACAATGATAACTTCTAATATGAGGCCGCAGATGAATCTGCAGATTCCAACTTTAATCTAGTTATTGTTAGTACACTACATATCATAGCACGGAAGGCTAGGCCAAATAATTTAGTAGATTTTACTGTTTTTTTTGGAAAATAATAAAAGTGATTAGGATTAGGATAAAATAAAGGAATGTGTTACACCAATGTGTACAGTAAAATATAAAAATAAGTGCACATGCGCTAACACTTTATGATAGCGAATACCACCGATTTTTTTATAGTAATTTAACTGTGGTAACATTATTAAACAACAACAAATTAAAAATTATTGATTTATGAACCAAACTATGTATTATTGTACTGAAGAGAAAGGAATGACATAAAAAGTAAATAATGATGGAAACATCCACAGGAAATGGTTTTGTTCAAAGCACATGGAGATCTAACAAAAAATCTACCTCCGTACCTCCTTATTTTAGGTAATTTTTACCTATTATCATCAGGTGTGTCTGGTTACTTTTCCAGTAACATTTACTCAGAAAGTTCTAGTTCAGAGAGTAAGCCGCTTTTACTCGCGATAATACTCTGAAAAGTAAACAGACAACATTTAGTAAGATTTAGCAAATAAACAGCTGATTTATTTTGCGCCAAAATAAACAACAAACAAAGGAGGAACACATCTATTTATATTGCATTTAATATTAAAAATAAAATGAACAATAACAGAAAAATTGATTTGGCATGTTCCCAGGGAACATTTAAGCTTCCTGCACCAATACATTGCCCTCTTTCTGGAACTTGACTAAAGATATAAAGAATTCATTTCTATTTTAATGAAACTTTGCATTACTTAATCCACGTTTTCTGGTAGCCCCTATATAAATGTTTGGGTATATAACCGAATATTGGGTATAAATTTATTAAATGGGGAACCGCTTGAAAATTACCAAAAACTTGTAAGCAATCTGCCAAACAGAATAAAAAATGTCATTCAAAATTAAGACGAATGCGGAGGACTCTACTAATATAAATTAATTATTTCCAAAATTCACTTATCTATTATTTTGTCCATTAATTTTTATGATTTATTTTTGTCGTGTATAGAAATTTATTTATTTTGAAGATCTATACAAAAAATACTTTTTACGTACAATTTCTATTGTTAAAGTATTATTTAAAGTGAAAGGGCATCAGACAAAAGGGATGCGGCTATGGAACCATATTCCCTGGAGGACGAATCGGCAGATAACTCGACACCGGCCGAAGAGGAGAGAAGGCTTTCAAACTTTGTATGGTTTAAGATCCACACATTTGAAAGAAGTCTCAAGGAAATGAGATTAGAAATTAATATGGATTTGGTGGACGACTGGGACAAGCAAAGTGCAATTCTAGAAGGCGCTTGGCTTCATGTTTGGATTTACTATCCGGAGAAAAGAGATATTCTGGAAAAAATTAAAGAACTGAATAAACGATATGAAATTGCCAGAGAGGAGCTATTTCAAAGGACGCGGAAGAGATTGCTAGAAGATGTCAAGCCTGAGAAGTGTGAGCCGCCAGTTGAGAATTATGTTGTGGAGATGAAGATGAAGCAGGCGGACAATGACGATGAATTGACAAAACAAGATGATTGGGTATGTAAGCAAAGGCCGTTAGGTGCAGATGTCCCTATCAGGAATATTGCGGATATAAATCGTGAAGCTGCGGCCGGAAAAATGAAGGCCGAGGACAAATGTGACGTTCATCGTAAGAAGGAAGTGGTGGTTATGACGAAGCTTGTCGATGATACCGCCAATAAGACGAAGATAGTAGCCGAAGATTCGGAGCCGCCAACAAAAGCGGCTCCGAATCTTCGGAGCCTCTTCGTATTGCTAATATGAAGAGGTTTGTGGATGTGCCGCCCTGGAAGATAATGAAGACGGTCAACCGTAGCGAGCAGTTGATGGAAGATGTGGCCGGTAGGAAGATGAAGCCGGCGGAAAATAGCGCTGAACCCACAACAAAATGTGATAGTGGTGATAAGCAGGGACCGCTAGTTACGGATGTTCCGGTCACGAAGATTGTCGATATAGATCGTGGAAGTTGGATCCAGCAGTCAAATGCAATACGCAGCCAACGTTAGATGGTGCACCACGGAATAACGTTCTGCCGAAGAGGAACGAATTTGGTGCCAGGAAAGATGGTGAAGCAGAAGGGGAAGGTTTTCTCACCAAAACGAAGTCTGCGGTCAGAAGCGGGAACAAGCTGAAGAATGAAGCCGCGGCTATTATGAGGTTTACAAATGGTACCTGGAGAAGGATGCTGCCGGCCAAACATGCGGACAAGCCACTTGGAAGCCGTATGATCGAGAAGCTGACGAAGACTATGGTCAATGGTTCTGGTTGGAAGATGAAGCCGGCAGACAAAGGTGGAGGTGCCGATATTAAAAGTTGGTTGGAGAGATGGCGGTGGTACCTAGATGCGATCACCTAGCTGTATTAGATTTTTTAAAATTAAATTCTAAACAATTCTTCTTTTATAATTTCTATATTTTATATTTTGGAATAGTTTATATTTTATATTCATTTTCTGGCCCGCAAGATGTTCACGTAGTGAACATGGTTTTTAAATAATAAAGATATTGAATGTCTTGCTGTTGGTCTCTTGTGTAAAGGAGAGAATATTTAGTTAAACAGGGATATATTTCTGTCTACAGTCCACTTGAGATAAGAGATTATTTTGGTACAATGTTTGTACACATTAATAAGATAGGAGATTTCTATTGCCATATGTGGTATGTTTGGGTGAGATTACGGGGAGTAAGCTTCACTATGGCAGATGCATTCTCTCTCTTTTACACATTAGCACTTTTTATATTAATAAATTAGTGTGTAAATGCACAGCAAATAAGAAACATACGTGCTATCACTCCGCGGACAATATCCGTAATCTAGATCAGATCCCTAGTTTTTCAATTGGATTATTGTTCTTGCGGTTCATTAAATAATTTAAAATAGTCGATAGTGTTAATTAAATTAAGTTTGTAGACATTTACACGTACAACTTCATGAAACATTGAATGACAAGAAACTTAATATGAAAGAAATCTACCAACAAACAAAACAAAATATATATTTTTTTCTAATAATCACATGGTGTTCATATATTTTCTCCAATTATCGCATGGATTTTTTAAAAACATATAATAAAAAAAATAATATAATAATAATCACAAGGTGTGGATTTACCAAATAATTTTTTCTAAATTTCAAATTTTTATTGTACACAATTACAAGGCCAATTTATGCTGCAAAATAAACCTTTTTGCGAAAAGAATAATAAATAGATAAAAATCATCTCAAATGATGTATAACTGCAAGTACTGCAAGTTAACTCGTTAAAAACACTTTAAAATCAACTGCGATATACCATATTTACTAAAAAATTAAAATTTTGAAAATAATTTAGATTCATGTGTTTCATATTTTTATAACGTGTTAAATTATGCCCTCTCAGTGTCTGTCCAAGTTCTGAAAGTTTGTTTGGACAGAGGACCAGCATGATTTACTCAGTATCCTAGACGTTAAAGTAATGTTAAGAGTAGGTTACTTGAAAAGTTTAGAAAATACAATACACTGTTAAATTATACTAATTATTCTAAAGCTAGACATAAATACAATACTGAGAATTTAAAATGCTATTCAAATCATCTGACTAAAATGAGACGAAACTTCCTGTTAAATCCTAAAAGTTTTTATACACTTCTTAATTGTTAAAAGGAAAGTTAGAGAATTTCCTAATAGTATGAAGTATGGTAGTAAAGACATGCAAAAACTCATTCTGGTGTTCCTCGAGGTTTCCATTTAGGTCTAATATTAGTCATGTTATAACGAAATGATCTATCAATGATTCAATTTTAAAAAGTGTTAATGATTGCTGACGATGTTAATCTTTTCAAAAATTTAGACTCATAAAATAACCCCCTTAATGTAAAAAATGGGTAGCACTTCCTTAACTACTGGCGTGTCACTAAATCTTAAATAGTGTAAAAACGTATGCCTATTTAAATATCTTTATTTCTACCGATTATTTTAAAGGACCTTACAAATTATATAACGTTGATTCCTTTGTAGATCTTGATAAAAAAAATTATCTTTGATAAAAAAACTGCGATGGTCTAAAGAATTTGGCGACACTGAAAACTGTTTATTTGTTAGTCTGATCCGGCCTACAATAACATCCATATTGTTGGCGTGTATTGTAGAGCCCGTTTTCAACTGTTATTCTATAAAAATTAAATCTCTCCAAACCTAATTTTTCTTATTTGCTCTTAGAGGTTTGGCTTGGGTCAGTTGAAGCACTAGAACGAAAACGTCCAATGCTTAGAGTTATATTTCAATTTGGAGTGGTAAAATTGACTCGATATTTTTAATCGGTGAAATAAAATGTACCTTCACGTTTTACTCGTAATTATATTCCACTTTATCCCTTAGTGAGATTTAATTATGAGTTATGTAATTCTCATAGATCACTATGACAGAGAACTGCGAATGCGCCGACAAGTGGACCGTAGGGTAGGTGGTGTAGTGAGACCGTGAAAGTAAAAGGTACATAAAAACATAAGATGTTTCTTAATAACAATTCATTGGTTTAATAGAAGGTATGTTGTGGTAATAGTTTCACCTTTTGGCAAGGATATGTCTGTGCGCAAATGATATTTCGTGATTGTCTGGCCGAATAACAAGTTGATACTCCTTGATGCTTAAAGTAATTACTCGGTAAAGTACCAAAGGCATATATTTTAATGAAAAATTAAAGACCAAAGGTCAGTTCTAAATCAAACAACGAGTAAAACGTGAGGGTAATGATTAAAAATATCCAGTCAATTTGACCGCGTAAACGACTTAATAAAAATATAGCTTTAAACAGTAGTCGTATTCATTCTAGTGTTCTTTTTTAATCGTTCCCAACGTCATTCTTACCCGCCCTGTCGAGCGAGGGGGCCACCTCCCCATAACGTAGGGAGAGCGTACACCCCATAATCCGGATATAGCGAAACACCGGCTACAGTAAAACATCAGCCGGTTAATAAATAAAATTACTTAAAGGACAAGGAAGGACAGAGACAAACTAACTACACGAAGGAAAAACATCTGGGTACTACTTGTCATCTATAGTTCTATATGTAGAATAACATTTTTATTAATATGTATAGGATCAGACATGGAAATACGATTGTACAATTTATTATATATATCACATAGTGATATAAGCGGATTACTTAGCTCCAAATCAGATCTTACTAAAGGAAGATTTAGCGGTTTATAATTTCGAGTAAAACGTGAAGGCACATTAAATTTTATTTCACCAATTAGAAATTTTAAGTCAATTTGGCCACGTAAAAGTCTTATTAAAATCAGAGCTCTAAGCATTAAACGTATTTGTTCTAATGTTGATACGTTTTTTAGTTTTAAGCTATTTTCTTCGGCGTTGAAGTACTTCAACTAAGGCAAACCTCTAAACCTCTCCAAGGCAAACCTCTAACAGCAAATAGTAGAAACTGAATTTGGACAGATTCAGGTTTTTTGTGGAATAATAGTTGTAAAACGGGTTCCATAAAATACATCCATATTCTAAGGTTTAAGGTTTAATTTATTGAGCCTTTTTTATAAACCTTATAATTAAGAAGAGTGTTAATAGTAGGAAGCAAAACTTAAGATTATAATGTGTTAATGTTACAATATAGAGTGTACGGCACCATGATTAAACATGTGAAAAAAGAGAAAATAAATATTTATGTTACAATAATGATGTAGAGTAATTCCTTGCTCCCGAGAATACCGTAATTTTGAGAGCTAAAATCTCAGTTAGACTTAAAAACTAAATAAAAACAACAAAAGAGAACAAAGAAAAAGTAAATAAAATAAATAAAATAAAAACCAAACAGCATACACATTACCCTCTATGCGTATCTAATATAGCTTTTTCATAAAAAGAACATCGAATGTTTGAATTTATATCGGAACTAGGTGGGACTTCATTAATATATCCAATTGGAGATAAATAGTTGACATTTGACCAACAGAATTGTCTCTGATTGTTATAAATACATGATGTATATCTATTTTCATAATGTTTACCCGTTGAACAAATTTTGAAATCAAATCACATATAAATTAAACTAATAATAAATTTATAAGTAAAATAAAACTCCAATTAAAAATAAATTATTTAAATAATTAAAATTAGAAAATATTAATATATTAATAATTAAATAAATTAAAATTGGTAATTGCAGAATAATAATTATTGAGATAATTTAATTTTGGACTCGCCATATATTACCCTATTGGAATATCGCTTGCAACTTGATTCATAATATTTCCCAATACAGTGTCTTAAAATTTTTCTTTCCAATATTTCCATTTCGGTAATTAAAACAGGAGATATACTGAACCATATTGGGAACGCATAAAGAAAAACGGGTCTTATAGAAGTTTTGTATAAGAGTAATTTAGTGCTTGATGGCAGGTCTTTATTGGCCAAAATTCTTGACAAAGACCAAAGAAGCCGATATGCTTTTCCTAAAACCTGTCTGGCGTGTTTATTAAATTTCAAAAGGTTATTGAATGTGATACCTAAATATTTAAATGAGTTTCCTATAGGAATGTCAGTGCCATTGAATGTTAACTTTAAATTTTTGCTTTCAGGAACTACCCATTTTTTGCATTTTCCTGAAGCATTTCTAATACAAATTGCTTCGGTTTTAGATGCATTAATTTTGATACCCCATTTTGTATAGTACTGCGCTACTTTCTCCAAATGATTTTTAACTTTACATAATGCCGTACTTGGCGATTCATCATGTGCATATAGCAAGGAATCGATGCAGGGTCAAATGCTTTTCCTACATCAAGTGAAATAGCTACTGTACATTTTCGTTCTCTTAGATTACATATTATATCATTTTCAAATTTAAGTAAATCATCGGTCGTAGAGTGGCCACTTTTAAATCCGAATTGCAGATTTGAAATATATGAAGAATTAAGGCCATAGTCCATTTTAATGCGTATTATTTTTTCTAATAATTTCCCAAGGTTGGATAGCATAGATATGGGTCTCAAATTGTTAATATCCGAATTATTTGATTTTGGAAATTTTCCATTTATCAGGAAAATATGCGTTATTCAAACAATTATAAAATATTATCGCTTAACAGGAAGCTTTTTTATTATAAAGTTTGATATGTTGTCCAATCCACAAGACTTTATTATTAATGTCTTTGCTAAGGTTAATAATTTCGTCCATATTTGTTAGCCTTGGGTTTCTCATAAAATTAAGAGAAGATTCCATGGCATTAAAGTTAAGCATATGAGTTCTACTGGCTATTGTGTTATGAACTATATCTTCCATATCATGTATGTCTTCACTTAAATATGAATTACTATAAATAGTAGCGAAATATTGTTTAAGTTTATCGCATGCAACTAGATTATCGTCAATCAAAGCTCCATTTTCGGTTAATTTATTTAGGTTTGCTTTTTGTTTATGACCAATGATATTATGCACCTGCTTATGCGCTTTTGGCCCCGGTTTTATTTGCTTAAGCCTTTCAGAAAATATTTTAGTCTGTTCCATTTCAACTTGTCTTTTAATTATAGTACCTAAAAGTTGCACCTGTTTTGATAATAAACGGTAATTTGGATCCGATCTATCTTGAGTCCTATTATAGATTTTTTTAAAATCCTTCTTCCATGAATACTTTAATTTAAAGAGGTTTTTTATTGCATCTGAAACGATGTACTTTTTACCCATTTTTTAATTTCCGAGTGCCTGGTATGAACATTAGTTATCACATCAGAAATATTGTCAATATAATAATCTATTTCAATGTTAGAAAAATTCCGTTTTGAATCCGGAAAGTTATTCAGCAAACCATTTTGAATATCAACTCGGAATGTATCCCAATTTGTGTTTTTATAGGAAGTATACGATTTTAGAGGACTTTAAATAATTGAAAACGATGACAATTTTAAGTGCAATCTTAAGGGAAAATGGTCAGAAAATGTTGGTAATGAGCTCATTTGGAAATTTTGAGATATCGGATCGACTAAGTTGGTGCTTACTATAAAATGGTCTAGAAATGATGCACCATTCGGGAAAGAAGGAACGGAGTCTGAGATTCTTAAAAAATCCCCCGACGATTCCCGAATCCATTCAAAAAGGTGTTCCCATTCAAATTATTTAATGTGTCACCCCAAGCCGAGTGTCTGGAGTTAAAATCACCCGCTATTATTACTCCGTAGTAATTTCGGGAAATAATATGCAATGCTTCCAAACTGGCACTATATTGAGTGCGATCAGCATTGCATGGGATGTAGATCGAACAAATCAAAACACTTTCTTCAACGCCATTTAAAATGATACCAATACTTAAAAACAAGCTAGGATATGTAAAATCCCTTACAAACACCTTTTGAAATTTGAATGATTTTCTTAAAGCTATTGCTACGCCTTGGGAACTATTATCCCTTACGAACACATAATTTTCTAAGGCAACTCTATGGACATCTCTTAAGTGAGTTTCTTGTATAAAGGCGAAATCAATGTTGTTTGAATTTAAAATCTTTGATAATACAATTCTACGACTCGCTTCAATAAGCGATCTAACATTAAATGACAGAAAATTTAAAAAATTACGGACCATATTTTTGTTTTATTTCCTCTAAAAGTTCCAAGCATTGAATCCTTGCTTGTTCCTTTGACAGTGTTCTATAGTGCCTAACAAAATTTTCGATTTTGTCCTCCTGACAAATATCCTTAGCAATCAAAAATGCCTCTATTATAATAGGTTTCGATCTTATTTGCTGAGAGTCTGTAAAACAACCAGCGTATGTTCCGCTTGGGTTGCATGTGTTGAAACCGTTTAACACTTTTGACACATTATAGGAAGCTAATGCCTTTTTTCCTTAGCTATACTCTTAGTTTGTTCCTGATTCTTTATGTAACCTTTGTAAGCGCTACAGCCCTATAATAAGACGGATGACCAAATTGCTTGCAATTCGCACAATAAGGCTTATTTTCTTCATTAGATACGAATTTGCAGTCACCTGGTGCGTGCTTTCGATCACATTTCATACAGACATATAGTCTGCTACAATTTTTTGAGATATTGCCCCAATGTTGGCAACGCCAACATTGTACAACCTTTAAATTCGATTTGGGTATTTCCCATGTTACCTTTTGTGAGCAAATGTATTTTTGAGCCCTTAATTCAGTTACAGATTTTCCTGGCAATAGAGTATCAAGTAAAGCCCAGTATCAATATTATTTTTTTAGAAAATTCGGTCGAAAATTTCCTAACATCCTCCACCGTATTGGGCACTAACTCATTAATATCGCTCTTTATCTCGTCTAAGGTTGCTTTGTAATGAAGTCCCCTTAAAATTAGTCGAGAACGTTTATGTTCTTTAGGTGTATATGTGTATGCTGGTATTTCCTTGGTTTTAAGGAGATCAATCATTTCTGAATGAACAGCAGGGTCCTTAAGATGTAGTTTACTTTTTCTTTGGCTCTTGTTTACAATTTTAAAAACAATGTTCTTGGATTTAACTGTTCGTATCAGATCGGTTATGTTTACATCGAAAAGAAAAATTGGCGGGGAAAACCCCTTAAGAGTATTCATAGAATTGGGTGATTTTTCACTTCTACTAACAGACGCATTTTACTCTTTGAAATTGATTTCACGTTGGCTTTGAGACTGCTGTGCTCTTGGGATAGATAGTTGAAAAAGTATGTCAATATCATTCAATAATGCGAATCGATTTTGGTAATTCTGTGTCACTCTTATGGCTATGTCAGATGACTCACAAATTCGGGGACGTTTAGTTTGAGAATGACCACTTTCGATCGTAAGATCGGCAACAGAATCTATTCTACTAACCTTATCTCGAGAACTTACGGAAAGAAACTCATTGTGGCTTGCATCGCTACAATGTGTCCTTTCATCATTTGCTTTGGATTTGTACCTTGATTTGGTGTTGAAATCTTTCGACTTCGCATAGTTTTGGGAAACTTCGGAAGAGTTCAATGATTCCTCCGAGCGAAATTTGGATGACAATTTCGTATTGCTTCTCTTCGATTTCCTACTATCCGCATTTTTATCCGGGGGGACATTTTCGGATGAAATTCTTTTCTAGACAGACAACCAATCGTCCATAATAAGATATTTCTCTTTTCAGGATTTTATAATTGTATATATGTATATGTTTTTTTATTCCATCCATATTCTAATGTAGGGCGAATCAGACTAACAAATAAACGTTTTGTCACATGAGGGTCGTAAAACTCCTTAGTCCATCGTTTTAAAAATCCTAGTAAAGATTTCGCTTTATTAACACAAGGTTCAATATGTAACTTAAATTACAATTTCTATGACGACACCAAGATCAACAAAAGAAGCGATAATTTTGAAGATAATTTACTTGATTTTGCGAGCACTTTAGAACATGTTATCACGGAAGGAGAAAGATCATTTAAGTACAAAACAAAGAGTAGTGGACCTAAATGGCTGCCTAGGATGAAATCCAAGATAAAAGTAGCATTGGAAACCCCATAGTATCCAATTTAAATAATAAAAGTTTGTGTACAACAGTGTCAAATGCTTTACAAAAATCAGTGTAAATTACATCTGTTTGTTGCTTTCTAGAAAACCCATGATGTGCATGACATTCCATTAGATTAATCAAAGTAGACCTGTCTTTGATGAAACCATGTTGATAAGGTGAAATACTTGGCGAAACAAAATGAAACGTGATACTAAGAGTTCAAAAAGTTTTGGGAAAGATGAAAAATAGCAGTATAGGGCTTGTATAGTTCATAAGCACATGTTCTAAGTATGTTCGTCGGTACCCTATCAAATCATGGGGAACAACAAAATTTAATCGAACATAGTCCTCTGTTAGGAGAAAGTTTGGAAAATTTGTTAATTTTGTCAATATGAAAAACATAATTTAAGTTAAAAGTCAATGCGGAGTAAGTGCTTTGAAAAAAACTTCAAACATGCCTGCTATGTCAGATGTATCACTGGAGTCTTTACTACCATACCTCATGCAACTAGGAAATTCATGAACTTCTCTTTTAGAATTGCAAGATACATGAGTTGGAGGATAAATGAGTTTTAATAGATTTTAATGAAGGGGAGTCCCTCAACTGAACTTCAAGGCAAACCTTTAAGCGCATATAAGAGAAATTGGGTTTAGACAGATTTAATTTTTTTAGAATAAAGGCTGTAAAACGGGCTCCATAATACAGATCCATATTCTAATGTAGGCCGAACAATACCAACAAATAAACGTTTTGTCACATAAGAGTCGTCGAACTCTTTAGACCATTGTTTTATGAATCATAGTAACGATAAAATTCAATTTCTAACGGCCCAATATTATTTTAAATTTAACCAGCTATATCTACCAGAGGGAGAAAGCATGGAACAAAGTTTTGAAAGCTCTAGCTGGCACTTGCTGTGGCAATGATAAGGAAACGTTGGTAATGACATTCAATACCACTGGTCGTCCAATTTTAATTATGCTGGTCCAGTCTGAATATTCGTCCTTAGTTACACGCACTGGTTAAACTTGCAAACCAACCAAAATAATGCACTAAGCCAGGACTTCATGCTATCGTGAAGGCGTCCAAGACGTTATTTATATGGAGGCCAACAGATCGTCGATAGCATAAAAGACTACAAATGAACCACTCCAACACCCCCTTCAATTTCGCACAATGACCAGAACCCTTTTGATTCTGACACTATTTAGATCCGAGTATACCAATGTTCTCAATTTGTATCGAGAGAACATTGTACTCTGAATCCTAATTAGTTGTCCGCCTCCCACCAAGTCTACTGCGCACCAAGTCTACTGCCCATAAACATTATTCAAAATTTTAAATATTGGAAGTAGGTCAATCGTTCACATCTAAAAAAATGGTGTTGTATTTGTGTGCAATAAAAATTTGTGGTTATATATATATATATAAATATATAATTGTTATGCCTTCCACCATAGCATGTAGGGTATATTAATTTTATCATTCCGTTTGTAACTCATTGAAATATTCATTTCCGACCCTATAAAGCATATATATTCTTGATCAGGGTAAAATTCTAAGACTATCTAGCCATGTCCGTCCGTCTGTTGTGATCGCCAAAATTGTGCATAGAGTCGTCTTTTGTCTGCAGGCAGGTTAAATTCGAACATGGGTCCACGTTTAGGCATAGCTCCTATATAACGGTGCCCCTAATTTTCGGTAATTTGGGGTTCTTGTGCGCGTTCTTCAACCGAATTCGCTGAAATTTGGTACATTGGGTTATTTTTGGGTACCAAATGTCTCCACTAATAATTATAAATATAAGCCAATTTTTTGGGGTAGCCCACATGTAAGGACCCCCCAATTTTTGGTATTTTGGGGTTCTTGAACGCGTTTTTTAATAAAATTCGCTGAAATTTGGTACATTGGGTTATTTTTGGGTACCAAATATCTCCACTACAAATTATAAATAAGGGTTCACTTTTTCTGGAAGCCAGCATATAACGGCGTTCGTGTGTGTTCGCTGAAATTTGGTATAATGGGTTCATCTTGGGTACCAAATTTCGTCGCTAAGAATTATAAATATAGACCCATTTTTTCGGGTAGCCCCCTGATTAGCCCTGATTAGTTCCGTGTCTAGGGGTTAGTCGTTACTTAAAATAGTCAGTTTTACCCTATACATTATGGAATTCTAAGACGATTTATCCATCGGTTGTAATCATTCCGCTTTCTACGGAAATCTTGATAAAACACTCGAACCTGACGTTAATGAAATATATCAGTTAGCATTTAGGCATCTCCCCCATAGAATTGTATATTCTACCATGCGTTATTAGTATCAGTCCACGGTTTGGGGTTTTCATTAATTCATTTGAATTTGGTGTACACAATGGTTTACGTAAACCGGTTTGTAGAATTATTATTATCATTTCCTATGGTGGAGGGTATCGACCTCTGCCAACGTTTCTGGTGTAAATAGTTCAACTTACGCCACTCCTGTAGCGGGAGAATCAAAACAACAACTCTCTTGTTTGAATGCTGATTTAATTCTAATTTTATTATTCAATATTCTTTCTTAAGAACTAACTAAACTAATCTAACTTAGCCTAATACACAAAATTGAAATAAGTGTCTTCATTTGTTAACATTACCAAATGGGCGCACCAACATCTTTTCTGGAAGCCAGCATATGACGGTGTTCGTGTGTGTTCGCTGAAATTTGGTATAATGGGTTCATCTTGGGTACCAAATTTCGTCGCTAAGAATTATAAATATAGACCCATTTTTTCGGGTAGCCCCCCTGATTAGCCCTGATTAGTTCCGTGTCTAGGGGTTAGTCGTTACATAAAATAGTCAGTTTTACCCTATACATTATGGAATTCTAAGACGATTTATCCATCGGTTGTAATCATTCCGCTTACTACGGAAATCTTGATAAAACACTCGAACCTGACGTTAATGAAATATATCAGTTAGCATTTAGGCATCTCCCCCATAGAATTGTATATTCTACCATGCGTTATTAGTATCAGTCCACGGTTTGGGGTTTTCATTAATTCATTTGAATTTGGTGTACACAATGGTTTACGTAAACCGGTTTGTAGAATTATTATTATCATTTCCTATGGTGGAGGGTATCGACCTCTGCCAACGTTTCTGGTGTAAATAGTTCAACTTACGCCACTCCTGTAGCGGGAGAATCAAAACAACAACTCTCTTGTTTGAATGCTGATTTAATTCTAATTTTATTATTCAATATTCTTTCTTAAGAACTAACTAAACTAATCTAACTTAGCCTAATACACAAAATTGAAATAAGTGTCCTCATTTGTTAACATTACCAAATGGGCGCACCAACATCTTTGTGTGTGTGGGCTGCTATTAATTCTTCATTATCAGCTCACACTCATAAAACCACATTGTAGTGATCTCTATTTACTCGTCCTTTACTTACTTAGCTGGCTTGTTACAGAACGGGGCTCCGATAGGTTCTTTCCTACTTTAACTGCTGACCTTGTGCCACTTAAAGTTATCCTGCATAGCCGTATTAATTTTGCAGGAATGCCGAACGTAGAGTAATCAGCTGGCCACCAGTCTTGAATAATTCGGCTGGTAACCCATCGGCTCCTGCTGCTTTGTTGTTCTTGAGCCGATTGATTGCTTTTATGACCTTCTTCAACGCCACTATTTGATACCAGAAGCTTTTCGAAATGCTCCTTCCAGATCCTCAACAAGCTGTCTGTATCTGTCACCAGGTTTCCCTCTTCATCTCTACAGGAGGATGTGCCTGATCCAAAGCCTTCGGTTTGGTGTTTTACTCGTTGGTAAAATTTCCGGACTTCATTCTGACTCCTGTACATCTCGATTTGCTCACGCTCACGTTTTTCTTGTTCTTTCTTCTTTTTCCTGAAAACACGTTTCTCCTCTCTCCTTTTCTCCCGATGATTGTCCATTACGTGTTGCTACTGTCTGCAGGGTTGCCCTATACGCCGCGTTTTTCACATCAGTAGCATTACGACACTCCTGATCGTACCATGGGTTTCTAGGTGGTGGTTGCTGGTACCCAAGTGTTGCTTTTGCTGCAGTTTGTAGGGAGTGGGCAATTCTTTGCCATTGCGCTTCTATACTATTATCGGGACATGTGCTGTCTTCAAGCAGATGGTTAAGTTGAGCGGAGTAGGCCTCGGCTACCTGTTGTGTTTGCAGCTTTTCGACGTCGAGTTTCCGTGTTGTGTTAGATCGCACCTTTGCTGCTACATTAAGACGGGTGCGTACCTTGGCTGCCACAAGGTAATGGTCCGAATCGATATTCCCTCTTCGGATCGATCGGACGTCTAAAACACTGGATGAATGCATTCCGTCTATCACAACATGATCAATTTAATTTGTCGTTGCTTGATCAGGAGAGATCCAGGTGGCCTTGTGTATATCGAGGTGCTTGAATCTGGTGCTGCCGCGAAGTCAATCAACCTCATGCCGTTGTCGGATGTTTCTTCATGAAGGCTGAATTTTCCGACGGTGGGGCCAAAGATATTTTCCCTTCCGATTTTTGCATTAAAATCTCCTAGCAGAATTTTGATGTCATGGACAGGGCAACGGTCATATACTGTTTCTAGACGCTCGTAAAATATGTCTTTGGTCTGTTCATCTTTATCTTCGGTCGGAGCATGGGAGCAAATGAGACTGATGTAGAAGAACTTCGCTTTTATACGGATTATAGCAATTCGCTCATCTACTGGAGACAAGTTCTTTTATTCTCCTGTTAACCATAAATCCGCAGCCAAATCCATGTCTCGTTTCATGGTAGCTATAATACAGGGCGTAATCGTCTGATTTACTTACGCCTGTCCCTTTCCATCGCATTTCCTGTAAGGCAATAATATCGGCTTTGCACTTCTTAAGTACAGTTGGCACCGCGGGGAGGTCAGTGTCCACAATTGAGATGAAAGAGGGACCAAGATAAGCCTGGACTTCACTATGTTAAAGCCAATCAGAGCCGTTGCTTGGTATCTATCATCCCCATTTACTCACCTGCTGAGCGCATTTTTATGGACCGCCAAGCTCATGTACATATTTTTAAGAACATTCTCCCTGGCGGCAAATAACCTATGTATAAAATGTTGTGCCCGTGGGAAGTGACTGCTGATATGTTTCTTAATCTAAACAGTTCTTCTATTGAAAATAAATTTAACATAGATAATTTATGGATATTATTGTACGTAAAATAGTAGCACTTTGGGCAATAGCTTTTGTAGCTGCCATTGCCGTGTTACGTGGATGATGTATCTTGGATCCAAGTGGGCCCCGTGAGTAGCTAGGTGGCCCAGATGGCTGCCAGTTGCTAATTTTTGAGTGCTAGCGGTGAATACCGTAACGTGTTAGCAGCAGCCGGGACAGCCTGTTATTTCTTCAAAATACTTGTATTAGTGTTGGTCATACTACGTTTATTGGGGAATCGAGGAGAGGATCATGACTAAACACTCCCTGTTTGATTTTTTTTTTGTTTGTGATATTAGTGTATGATGTCTCATGTTTGATTTCATATTTCACATCTTCCATTTTAATGTCGGCCAGGGCATTATTGAATCCATTCTCTTTGTGCTGATGCCGAAATTTTTCCTTATCATCTCTCTCGTATATTGACCGTAATTTTTTCGATTGCTCCTGCATTGCTCTTAGCATTTCCTCTTGTAGTGCTTTTTGAACTTTCTACATTGCTATCTGCATTTGTTCCTGTATGGTCTGTTGCAACTGATTCTGCATTTGTTCCTGTCTGGCCGGTTGCAACTGCTTCTGCATAGTTTGGAAACTCCTATTTTTTTCCCAATAAGTTCCCAAGCTGTTTGGACTTTCAGTTTAAGTTATTCCATCATTTGTGCAGACATTGCGCCCTATTGTTGTGCTACTCTTTGTTTCTTGCAGCTGGGGTATTTCTTTAAATTTGCCTCTGGGTCTTTTTTAAATTTACCTCTGGGGTCTTTTCATAATTTGCCGCTGGGGTCTTTTTTTAATTTGCCTCTGGGGTCTGTCTTTAAATTTGCCGCTGGGGTCTTTTTTTTTAATTTTGTCTCTGGGGTGTTTAATTTGCCGCTGGGGTTTTTTTTTAATTTTTTTACCGCCGCTGTTTTTTTTTCGAAGGACCAAATTTTCGTAAGAAATTATCCGGCTCGATTGACCGGGGAATCAAAACAAGAACTCTGTTGTTTGAATGCTGATTCGATTCTAATTTTATTATTCAATATTCTTCCTTAAGAACTAAATTAACTAATATACGCATAAAAGATATCAATTGAGATAAGTGTGTTCATTTGTTAATAATACCAAATGAGCGCACTAACATCTTTGTGTGTGTGGGCTGCTATTAATTCTTCATTATCAGCTCACACACTCCCAAAACCACATTGTAGTTATCTCTATTTATTCACCTGAGCGCATTTTTATGGAGATATCCTTTATTAGTTATGTGTCTTCAGCAGCATGGAGTGTTATCACTTATGTGTGTTTATGCACACACAAATAAATTTTAGGACTGATTACATATTAGTTCTGACACTTAAATATTATTTATGACATGTCTAACATATCCTAAACTCATGCTTATATTTTTATGAACACTCCTAAGAACAAAATTTTGAATTCACATCGCTTCAATTGTTGATGTTATCCTTCGCTCTTCATTCCTCCAAAAATATATGGAAATTTTCCTTCAGTGCCCCTCAGTTCTAACCTCAATTCGTGATTCTCCATCTTTCTCAACCGATGCTCGTCTCATCAATTTTAGACATGTAGATTTGTTATTAGGGGCAGATTTGTATTCACAGATCTTGTGGGAAGTGACGCAATGAAATATTTTTGGTTCCCTTTAACCCCGGTTCTTTGGAACTGCTTTGGATTTTGCCGACTTTGGGGATGTTCTAATTGATGAATTTAGGAAGCCGTTTAATATTTTAATTACCATCGTAGTGTTCTACATAATACGTATACTTTTTAATGTATTTTAACTTGCTAGTGTAAGAAGGCAACACAAAATCATTATTCCAGTTTAAACCTCTCAGTGCAAAAAGTAGAAATTGTTTCTGCACTGATTCAATTTTATCGGAATATATTGCATATTGGGCATCCCATTCCATTAATATTGTATTGCCTTCTTAAAGTACAAGATCTGGAAAAAACACATATATGCTTACATTTTTTCAGGTTTTAATCCATACAGTTTAATTTGAACCATTGAAAATTCGATTTAAGGAAACCCCCCCCATTCTTGATTTTAATTTTTCAATATTTTCAATGGGCTGGTAAATCAATACCAATGCTTGTTAAGGTTTGTAACTTTGCACATATATATTTGAAGATTTAAAAGAGAAGAAAAATAATTTACAAAAAATTGTGCAATTGTTTTGTTGCTGTTTTTTGTAATTAAAGATATGTCCTTATTTTTGATGGCGGGCATGATAACTCCTCATTGGATCATCGGAATCCAAAAATTCCAACGATGTTAGAAAGAGTACATGTCTGGCTCTCGTATGAACTAGGACTTCGCTCTAAAATTAACAAAATGGCGGATATTTGAAAATATATTTTTGGAAAATCGCCGATTTTTGACCAAAAACCAAGTTAAAAAATAAAGAAGATCTTCGCCGATTGGCTTTAACATAGTTCATACTATAGCAGTACACTCACAGAGAAACGTGTAAAAATTTGGAATCGATTGGGTTATTAGTTTTTGAGTTATCGTGCCCGCCATTCGCAAAAGAGAAAAACGCGTTAAAAGTTTGAGAAGCCCTTTAGCCGTCACTTGATGCTGACATAATAAATCGGCTATATCTTCAAGAGTTCTTGAGATTTTCACTTGAAATTTAGTAGGGACATTCTTGAATTAGTGTAGATTCGAATTCAATCAAAAAAAATGTGACTTTGAAGTAAGCCAACTTGTTTCATAGAATTATGGTTGATAAACAAATTGACATCGTCTGCATACATTAGGAACTTGGAATGGATTATTGCATTTGGCAAATCATTAATAACCAGAAGAAAGAGGAGTGGGCCTAAATGACTTCCTTGGGGAACATCCGATGGAAAATCAATGAATTTGGCGAGACAATCATCGAACAAAACTACCTGCGATCTATTTCGCAAATAAGATGATATCCATTTAACTAAATTTATACTGAACTTTATGAAAAATTACATCAGTAATTAATTTTTCGAACAATTTTGGAATTGCACTTAATTCAGTAATTCCACTATTAATTAAGCTACCAGATTTGTGTAATGGAATTATATGGGATTTCTTCCAGAAGGTAGGAAAATAACTTTATTTCAGATTATAATTAAACAACAGCGTTAAAGGGATAGCCAATGTATCTGAACAGTGCTTTAGAATTATGCTAGGAATGCCATTGAGATTTTTTTAGAAACATATTGAATTGTAAAACGGCATAGATATTTGGTCTATCGTCGATAATTTTTAACTATATTTGTCTTCATGTGGACAGGGTTAATATGAGGAAGTTGTAGCGAATAAATTTGCAAAGCTCTCTGAAATGTCAGAGCTTTTCTCAAATGTTTGGTGGGCTTTGACGTAGGTTTTCTGTTTGTATTAAAAAAGTCATAAAAAGATTTTAGATTATATTTGAAATATTTTCTCAGTTTTCATTGAGTGCGGACGCGGTATTTTACATATCCAAACTCGAATCTAAACAACTACTACAATACGGTTAAAAAAAATAACTATGTGCATTGTGGACACTTTGTTTACATGGAACCATTGTTTGTTCTCTTTATCAATGAGAACAAGAACTGTGAAACAAATAAGAGAATAAATTCTGTAAAATTTTGTTGAAAAAAAACAATACACAATGTACAAATCTCTCTACACACGTATTGGCGAAAAGGCGCCAAAGAGAGTAATCAAAGTCAATCTCTCCTTTCGCAGAGAGAAGATTGAGCGAAAACAAAACACAAAAACGTGATGACAGCAACTATCTCACAGCAAAACTCTCACGCCGCTCGCTATCATTGTCACCGCAGTTGTTAGCAAACAGCTATAATAAAAACCCAACAAACCAAACAAGTGATACTTCTACAACAAGGGACAAAAGTCCTGTTGCACAAAGTGTTGAAGCTCCTGCAGCGGAAAAGAAAGTTCCAATTGGCATGGATAGGTACATACTAGTTACTAAGCGCAAAGCCAATGCTAGATCTCCAAGAAAGGACGCAAATCCGAAAATAGCTAAAAACGCAGTTGACGAAAGCCAACACCTTTTTAGCATATTGAGCACAAATGATGAATCCGAAGTCAATAAAGGCGGAAGCGTGAAAAACCAAATACCTCCACCTATATACCTACGTGAACCAGCAACAAATGATTGATCAAGATTCTGGGCAAACAAAATTTCTATGTAGTATCGTTGAGAAGGGGAAACTTATCCGAAACACAAATACATACTCACACTGAGGAGTTTTACAAAAAATTGGTTGCTTACTTGTACGAAACTAGATGTTATCTCCAGCGGAGAACCAACATATTGGCCTTTCGACTTAAACAAAATCCCTGACCTGATAGACTTTGATATACTGAAAAACACATGACGCAACCCAAAACAATCTGAGTGATACCCTCTCTCAGAAACACACAAACTGTATGAAATAAAAAAAATATGTAAGTACTTATTTGACCTAAAGTATATCACTTAAGTCAGAAAATGAAGTCGATTCTGCGATACAAAATTTTACCAAAATTGTCAATGACGCCGTCCAAGCAGCCACACCAAAACTTAAAAATAACACAAAAATTGATATAAGTTACCGAAATAAACATTCGTCGCTGAGAAATGCTTGGTTAGCATTTTCTCACAATAAATGACTGTAAGTGCATCGTCGGCTCATTTTGAAAAAGCACCACCATGAAATGAAAGACAAAACTAAGACTCGCCAGTCTTCCATCGAAACTCAAACTTAAAACAAGCGGCACCAACAAGTGAAGGAACTTGAGCAGCAACAACAACAATAACAACAACATTCAACAATCAACGTTATTCTAATAATAATAATTTTAATAACTAATACTTAAGAAACAACAACAATTAATATTATTCTAATAATTTTAGTGAAACACTTAATACTTAATAAATAATAATTAAATAAAGATAATCAAGAAATCAAAACAAATAACTGGCGCCCAACGATCAATAGAATCCATGTAAGTAGAGTGATCATTCCTCAAGAAAAAAAACTTAAAAAAGTGACCGAATTATGAACGCGGAACAAATGAAACAAATTGTGGATGCTGCTGTAAGTGCAGCACTCCAAGGGCAGCGTGCGATTATAGACTCAGAAAATAAAGCGTTAAAAGATCAAATTAGTGAACTGACGAGGAAAATATGTGTTATGCAAACTCCGTCGTCATCCGTAGAGACGTACGAAGAAATTAAAATCACCAGCTCGATCGGTACGGATAACCTCGATGCTGTGAAATCTCTTCCAGAGTTTAATGGAACAAGGGAAAAGTACGTATCATGGCGGGCGCAGCAAAAGCTGCACATAAGATTCATGAAAATACCGTGGGGACGGCAAGGTATTATCAGGCTGTTCTGATAATAAGAAATAAAATTGTTGGCAATGCTAATGACGTCTTAGCATCATTCAACACAGTTTTAAATTTTAAAGCAATAATTGCACGCCTTGATTTTACTTACGCTGATAAAAGACCCATATATTTAATCGAACAGGAACTGTCCACATTAAGACAGGGGGAATTGTCAATTTCAGAATTTTATAGTGAAGTAGAAAGAAGAGTGTCTATGTTAGTGAATAAAACTACAATGACATACGGGGACAATACGCAACTGACTATTAACCTTTATACAAAATACAGACAAGATGGTCTGCGCATTTTTATTTCAGGATTAAAAAAACCACTTTGTGACATTCTGTTTTCGTCTCGTCCTGAGGACATGGCCACAGCATTGGCCCTCGCACAAGAAGTTGAGGCAAATCATCAACGATATGTCTTTGCAAATAGCTTCGCCAAGAGAAATGAGATGAAGGATAGCAAGAGTCAACCGTATAGACTTTCTTCGAAAACTCAAGGTACGGTGAATAATCAGCAAAAATCAGAACCAATGGATATAGATCCATCTTCATCTAAATTTAGATACAGCCAACGTCTAAACTCTCAAGCTCCTTATGTGACACCGAAACCTGATAGTTCTAACAAGGTGTTATACGGAAGCGACGAGTCAAGAAACATTAATAATTTACCACAAAAAGCTGAAAAACGTTATCTAGATTCTGGTAGATTTTTTAATGGCAATGTTCAAAAATGGCAGAGATTGAACCATATTGAAGAAACTCGTTGCAATAATGAAACTTGCGATAGAAATAATGAAGTATTCGCAGATGAGAATAGGCAACTAGACGAGGACACTTATGAGGTGTTGGCATGTGAGGCTGACGAAGACATCGAAGAGCTTGATTTTTTAGGCAAGGGTCCCTGCTTCCTTGGATCCCAAGGGTGATTGCAGGCAAAACAAGAAAATTTTTAATAGATACTGGCACCTCCAAAAACTACATTAAGCCATTCAACGGACTCCAGGGAGTGACATCAGTTAATCGACCATTTTTGGTAAAATCAATTCATAATACAAACAGAATTAAGGAGAAGGTCCGAACAAACATATTTGGAATATTTACTGATTTTTTTGTTCTTCCTAGTTTGGAGACGTTTGATGGGATAATCGGACTCGACATTTTAAAAACTTTGAACGCATTAATAGACCTGGGAAAATCGAAAATTGTTTATGCAAATAACGTCGAACCACTTTACTATGATTCATGTAAAGATGTTAATTATTTCGAACTAAATTCTTTACCAGTTCCATTAGGTATTAGAGGAAAATTTAATGATATGATTCAAAGAAATATTAAAGCATTTGCGGATCCTGACGAAGCACTTGCTTATAATACTAATGTAATTGCTAATATTAGAACTACTGACGAAGAGCCGGTTTACTCGAGGCTTTACCCCTACCCATTGGGTGTAAGTAATTTTGTCAAAAACGAAGTTGAGAATTTACTAGCCAACGGTATTATTAGACCGTCACGATCCCCTTACAACAACCCAATATGGGTGGTTGATAAAAAAGGAGTAGACGAATTTGGTTGCCCAAACAAACGTCTGGTTATTGACAAAACCATTAGCGACAAATATCCTATACCAGACATAACAGAGATTTTGTCTGATTTAGGTGGGGCCAAGTATTTTACAACCCTAGACCTAAAATCCGGTTTCCATCAAATAGAGCTAGCTGAGCGGGACAGAGAAAAAACAGCATTCTCCGTGAGGAATGGAAAATACGAGTTTTTTCGTTTGCCATTTGGCTTAAAAAATGCACCTAGTATTTTTCAGCGTGCCATTGATGATGTTCTACGAGAACATATCGGGAAGTGTTGTTTCGTCTATATTGATGATGTAATTATCACGTCCGAGGAAAATCATATTCGGGATGTGGAATCAGATCTAAAAAGTCTTTTAGAGGCAAATATGAAAGTTTCAGCGGAAAAATCGAAATTTTTCAGACAAGAAACAGAATATCTCGGATTTATGGTAACAACAAATGGCATAACAACCTGTGCTGATTAAGTAAATGCTATGAAAAATTTTCCACAACCCACAACGCTACGTGGGGTATAGTAACGTTTGATGCATAATCGGAATTTTAAACACTTTGAACGCATCAATAGACCTGGGAAAATCGAAAATTGTTTATGCAAATAACTCGAACCACTTTACAATGATTCATGTAAAACTTAAGTATTTCAACTAAATTCTTTACCAGTTCCATTAGGTATTAGAAAAATTTAATGATATGATAAAGAAATATTAAAGCATTTGCGGATCCTGACAACACTTGCTTATAATATAGTAATGTAATTGCTAATATTAGAACTACACCTTTACCCCTTACCCATTGGGTGTAAGTAATTTTGTCAAGAAACAAAAATGTCACCACTTTGTGACATTCTGTTTTCGTCTCGTCCTGAGGACATGGCCACAGCATTGGCCCTCGCACAAGAAGTTGAGGCAAATCATCAACGATATGTCTTTGCAAATAGCTTCGCCAAGAGAAATGAGATGAAGGATAGCCAACCGTAAGAAAGGAAAACTCAAGGTACGGTGAATAATCAGCAAAAATCAGAACCAATGGATATAGATCCATCTTCATCTAAATTTAGATACAGCCAACGTTAAACTCTCAAATTCTTATGTGACACCGAAACCTGATAGTTCTAACAAGGTGTTATACGGAAGCGACGAGTCAAGAAACATTAATAATTTACCACAAAAAGCTGAAAAACGTTATCTAGATTCTGGTAGATTTTTTAATGGCAATGTTCAAAAATGGCAGAGATTGAACCATATTGAAGAAACTCGTTGCAATAATGAAACTTGCGATAGAAATAATGAAGTATTCGCAGATGAGAATAGGCAACTAGACAAGGACACTTATGAGGTGTTGGCATGTGAGGCTGACGAAGACATCGAAGAGCTTGATTTTTTAGGCAAGGGTCCCTGCTTCCTTGGATCCCAAGGGTGATTGCAGGCAAAACAAGAAAATTTTTAATAGATACTGGCACCTCCAAAAACTACATTAAGCCATTCAACGGACTCCAGGGAGTGACATCAGTTAATCGACCATTTTTGGTAAAATCAATTCATAATACAAACAGAATTAAGGAGAAGGTCCGAACAAACATATTTGGAATATTTACTGATTTTTTTGTTCTTCCTAGTTTGGAGACGTTTGATGGGATAATCGGACTCGACATTTTAAAAACTTTGAACGCATTAATATACCTGGGAAAATCGAAAATTGTTTATGCAAATAACGTCGAACCACTTTACTATGATTCATGTAAAGATGTTAATTATTTCGAACTAAATTCTTTACCAGTTCCATTAGGTATTAGAGGAAAATTTAATGATATGATTCAAAGAAATATTAAAGCATTTGCGGATCCTGACGAAGCACTTGCTTATAATACTAATGTAATTGCTAATATTAGAACTACTGACGAAGAGCCGGTTTACTCGAGGCTTTACCCCTACCCATTGGATGTAAGTAATTTTGTCAAAAACGAAGTTGAGAATTTACTAGCCAACGGTATTATTAGACCGTCACGATCCCCTTACAACAACCCAATATGGGTGGTTGATAAAAAAGGAGTAGACGAATTTGGTTGCCCAAACAAACGTCTGGTTATTGACTTCCGTAAACTAAATGACAAAACCATTAGCGACAAATATCTTATACCAGACATAACATAGATTTTGTCTAATTTAGGTGGGGCCAAGTATTTTACAACCCTAGACCTAAAATCCGGTTTCCATCAAATAGAGCTAGCTGAGCGGGACAGAAAAAAACAGCATTCTCCGTGAGAACTTGAAAATACGAGTTTTGTCGTTTGCCATTTGGCTTAAAAAACGCACCTAGTATTTTTCAGCGTGCCATTGATGATGTTCTACGAGAACATATCGGGAAGTGTTGTTTCGTCTATATTGATGATGTAATTATCTTCTCGACGTCCGAGGAAAATCATATTCGGGATGTGGAATCAGATCTAAAAAGTCTTTTAGAGGCAAATGTGAAAGTTTCAGCGGAAAAATCGAAATTTTTCAGACAAGAAACAGAATATATCGGATTTATGGTAACAACAAATGGCATAACAACCTGTGCTGATTAAGTAAATGCTATGAAAAATTTTCCACAACCCACAACGCTACGTGGGGTTCGTTCTTTTTTGTTCTTCCTAGTTTGGAGACGTTTGATGGGATAATCGGACTCGACATTTTAAACACTTTGAACGCATCAATAGACCTGGGAAAATCGAAAATTGTTTATGCAAATAACGTCGAACCACTTTACTATGATTCATGTAAAGATGTTAATTATTTCGAACTAAATTCTTTACCAGTTCCATTAGGTATTAGAGGAAAATTTAATGATATGATTCAAAGAAATATTAAAGCATTTGCGGATCCTGACGAAGCACTTGCTTATAATACTAATGTAATTGCTAATATTAGAACTACTGACGAAGAGCCGGTTTACTCGAGGCTTTACCCCTACCCATTGGGTGTAAGTAATTTTGTCAAAAACGACAAAATGTCACCACTTTGTGACATTCTGTTTTCGTCTCGTCCTGAGGACATGGCCACAGCATTGGCCCTCGCACAAGAAGTTGAGGCAAATCATCAACGATATGTCTTTGCAAATAGCTTCGCCAAGAGAAATGAGATGAAGGATAGCCAACCGTATAGACTTTCTTCGAAAACTCAAGGTACGGTGAATAATCAGCAAAAATCAGAACCAATGGATATAGATCCATCTTCATCTAAATTTAGATACAGCCAACGTCTAAACTCTCAAGCTTCTTATGTGACACCGAAACCTGATAGTTCTAACAAGGTGTTATACGGAAGCGACGAGTCAAGAAACATTAATAATTTACCACAAAAAGCTGAAAAACGTTATCTAGATTCTGGTAGATTTTTTAATGGCAATGTTCAAAAATGGCAGAGATTGAACCATATTGAAGAAACTCGTTGCAATAATGAAACTTGCGATAGAAATAATGAAGTATTCGCAGATGAGAATAGGCAACTAGACGAGGACACTTATGAGGTGTTGGCATGTGAGGCTGACGAAGACATCGAAGAGCTTGATTTTTTAGGCAAGGGTCCCTGCTTCCTTGGATCCCAAGGGTGATTGCAGGCAAAACAAGAAAATTTTTAATAGATACTGGCACCTCCAAAAACTACATTAAGCCATTCAACGGACTCCAGGGAGTGACATCAGTTAATCGACCATTTTTGGTAAAATCAATTCATAATACAAACAGAATTAAGGAGAAGGTCCGAACAAACATATTTGGAATATTTACTGATTTTTTTGTTCTTCCTAGTTTGGAGACGTTTGATGGGATAATCGGACTCGACATTTTAAACACTTTGAACGCATCAATAGACCTGGGAAAATCGAAAATTGTTTATGCAAATAACGTCGAACCACTTTACTATGATTCATGTAAAGATGTTAATTATTTCGAACTAAATTCTTTACCAGTTCCATTAGGTATTAGAGGAAAATTTAATGATATGATTCAAAGAAATATTAAAGCATTTGCGGATCCTGACGAAGCACTTGCTTATAATACTAATGTAATTGCTAATATTAGAACTACTGACGAAGAGCCGGTTTACTCGAGGCTTTACCCCTACCCATTGGGTGTAAGTAATTTTGTCAAAAACGAAGTTGAGAATTTACTAGCCAACGGTATTATTAGACCGTCACGATCCCCTTACAACCACCCAATATGGGTGGTTGATAAAAAAGGAGTAAACGAATTTGGTTGCCCAAACAAACGTCTGGTTATTGACTTCCGTAAACTAAATTACAAAACCATTAGCGACAAATATCTTATACCAGACATAACATAGATTTTGTCTAATTTAGGTGGGGCCAAGTATTTTACAACCCTAGACCTAAAATCCGGTTTCCATCAAATAGAGCTAGCTGAGCGGGACAGAGAAAAAACAGCATTCTCCGTGAGAACTTGAAAATACGAGTTTTGTCGTTTGCCATTTGGCTTAAAAAACGCACCTAGTATTTTTCAGCGTGCCATTGATGATGTTCTACGAGAACATATCGGGAAGTGTTGTTTCGTCTATATTGATGATGTAATTATCTTCTCGACGTCCGAGGAAAATCATATTCGGGATGTGGAATCAGTTCTAAAAAGTCTTTTAGAGGCAAATATGAAAGTTTCAGCGGAAAAATCGAAATTTTTCAGACAAGAAACAGAATATCTCGGATTTATGGTAACAACAAATGGCATAACAACCTGTGCTGATAAAGTAAATGCTATGAAAAATTTTCCACAACCCACAACGCTACGTGGGGTTCGTTCTTTTTTAGGTTTAGCAGGGTACTACAGATGTTTTATTAAGGATTTTGCAAAAATCGCAAGACCTTTAAGTAGTATTCTAAGAGGAGAATTTGGCAATGTCTCTGCGTCTCAGTCAAAGAAAATAAAAATTACTCTGAACGATGAACAAATCCATGCATTTAATGCATTAAAAAATATTTTGATATCGGAAGATGTGTTATTAAACTATCCTGATTTCAAAAAACCATTTGACTTGACAACTGATGCTTCTTCGCATGCTATCGGAGCTGTTTTATCCCAGGGTAGAAGACCGATTACAATGATATCGCGGACACTGTCTGATGCCGAAGAGAATTATGCTACAAACGAACGTGAACTTCTTGCAATAGTTTGGGCTTTAAAAACTCTCCGGAACTACTTGTATGGCGTTCAAGATATTCGTGTTTTTACCGATCACAAGCCTTTAACATTTGCTGTATCCGATAAAAATCCTAACAATAGGATTAGGCATTTGAAGGCTTTCCAGGATGAATGCAATGCCAAGGTCTTTTATAAGCCAGGCAAAGATAATGTTGTAGCAGACGCTCTTTCCAGGCAGCAAATTAACAACTTGAGCGACAATTCCAGTGTTATAACCGAAGCAACAGTTCACAGTGAAGCTTCATTTACAAACACAATATTATCGGTAGACAAACCTGTAAATTGTTTTCGGAATCAAATCATAATTGAGGAAGGAACTGTAAAAGGTGTGAAATGTTATATCATGTTTGGGAAGAAAACTCGATATTTTATTACTTTTGAAAATGACAGAGACTTATTTGAGATGTTGCAACAAGTTGTGAAGCCAGATGTTGTAAACGCAATTCATTGCGATCTACCAACGTTGGCAAAAATTCAACATAAGTTAATTGAGCTTTTCCCAGGTGTTAAATTCAGATACTCGAAATTATTTGTCACCGATATCACGAACCTGAATGATCAAAAAGAAATCATTGCGGCAGAACACAACAGAGCACACAGAGCTGCGCAAGAAAATATTAAACATATTTTAGAGGATTATATCTTTCCAAAAATGGGTAAAAAAGCCAAAGAATTCGTAACAAACTGCCGAATATGTTTGCAATCAAAATATAATCGACAACCTACCAAATATCAGATAGCTCAAACTCCCATCCCAACAAAGTGTGGAGAAATCCTCCACATTGACATTTATTCCACGGATTCTAAACACTTTCTCACATGCATTGACAAGTCCTCTAAATTTGCTGTAGTTCAGCCACTAAGATCGAGAACTATAGTAGACGTACAGCCCCTACTCCTCCAGATTCTAAATTTGTATTCTAATACAACGACTATTTACTGTGACAACGAAAAGGCATTCAATTCAAACACAATAAAGTCGATGTTGAAGAATATGTTCAAAATTGTAAATGCGCCTCCATTACATAATACTTCTAACGGACCGGTGGAACGTTTCCATAGCACCCTTACCGAAATCGCTCGCAGTCTGAAACTTGAGAGATTATTAGATGATACGGAAGAAGTTATACTCATGGCTACAATAGAGTATAACAGATCCGTACATTCAGTGATTGGGAAAAAACCTATAGAAGTATTTCGTACAAACGATTTCGACGGAGAAGTTGTAAATCGGCTTCAAAGTGCTCAGCAGAAAGATCTGACACTACATAATGCAAGCCGAAGAACTCAGATATATGAATCAGGAGATAAAGTTTTTGTTAAGACCAACAAAAGATTGAGCAATAAACTTACTCCTTTATATGTCGAAAAAGATGTACAACAAGATCTAGGAACTACTCTATTAATAGGAGGGAGGAGGGTACATAAGGACAATATCAGAACCTAAACTGAGTTAATTATTTTTTTTCCTTATTTTTTCTTATCTTAGGTTGACTTTCGGATTTATAAGCCTTTTGGCACTCTCAACCGCCGAGATTCTTGACTATAATAATGCGAATTATATTCCTATTTATGATGGAAATTTAATAGTTTTTCAAGAATACGGATACCTTAAGCACATTACGAATTTGACACTATATTCGAACATGAAGGATGAGGCGGCCAATGCATGCAATTTATTCCCGGAGTCGCATATGAAAAAAATTATAAAAGCAGATTTGGACGAAATTGGCAGACTATTGAATTTAGTAAATTTACACCATAGGTATAAAAGGGGATTAAATGCCCTAGGGACTGTTTTCAAATACATCACTGGAACCCCAGACCATGATGATTTTGAAAAATTACAAGAAATTTCGGATCAACTTATAGACCAAAACAATATACAGATTAACATTAACACGGCAGTGCAGGTACAAATAGATGAACTCTCTAAAAAACTTAATCAGATTTTGGCAATAGAAAAAAAGGAAAGAATTAATACGGGAAACTTGTTTGATTTATTACTATCGAGAAATAGAGCCATTATTTCTGATCTTAATGGCATAATTCTGTCACTCACTTTAGCAAAAATCGGTCTTATTAATCCGGCCATTTTGGATGCCCAAGAAATAAAACTTATTGAGACGAATGATTACTCTACCGCGGATATTTTAAGAGTATCTAATATTAAAGTTATTCAAGTAGATAACGAAATTTTCTTTTTAATTAAATATCCTAAGCATAAGTCAACATGTAGAAAACTTATCATCTTCCCTGTAGCTCATAATAACAAGATTCTTCACCTTGAAGAATCAACAATTGCCGTCTGTAAAAATTTTACAATAGCCGTTAAAAATTGTACTGCCACCATCCCCACATTTTGTCTACCTTCATTGGCATCGTCATGTGCTTTGCAACTAGTGTCGGGAAAAAAGGCTATGTGTCGCACTAAATTTAATGGGAATCCGCACACACCATTACAGCATTTTCTCCCTTCGTTCCATAAAACAACTGTGCAGATTATTGAGAATTACCGGTTGGTCCTGGTACGTGTTACGAAAAAATAACAAAAAAAAAAAAAAATACGTTCTAGCGTTAGGGTAAAAACTAACTTTTGTGAGGATTTTCATCGCCAGTATTACGTATATTTTTGGCAATTTCGTTATAATCAAATTAAAATATATAAAACCTGAATGTGGGGACCGAGTAAATAGTTCGTTATCAAAAAGGTTCGCTATATCCGTAGTTCGTTTTATAAATTAAGATTTGCATGAAAAATATGTCTTAAAAATTGGGGATCTGGAAAAGTGTTCGCTATAGACGTAGGTCGTTATAACCGGTGTTCGTTATAAGAGTACTCGAGTGTATAACAATACGATATTTCTTCCTTACCAACTGTAAACTTGTAGTTAGTGGCATCGTGAACTCATTTTACTACACCAACACCTAGGTCAAACAATATGGATTAAATTGGAATGGAAGGCGGATTTTTTATAATTAAATAAAATCATATCTTATCCCATTTCGAAATTGTAAACCCATATTTTTAACCCGGGATGTGGCTTCGTGTCTCTAATACTAATTTTATTTATTCTATATAGATTCAAACTTATATACACAATGTACAATTCTGACGTTCCACTTCATAAAAAAATAAATATTCAAACTACCACATTAAGCCTATTACTATTATTTTTGCTGCGTGTATTATTTTATTGCAAATTGGTATATGGACGCGGTGCCGCATGTATTATAGTACTCAAATCAGAATATATATTACCATAATTAAACAACTGTATAAATGAATAAAAACAAATTTTATTACGAATTTACAATTATATCATACTCCCTTCAGAGTAATATAATAACTGTACATTTAATTTCTTATTTAATGTTGGGAGTTTCCTAAAAGTTTTCAGACTGAAATTTAACACGCCGTTCCTAAAATTATAAAAGAAAGATAAAACTATAACTATATAAAACTAAAACTATAAAAAAATGACTATATAGTTTTATAATGACTATATAGTTCTATATAGTTATAATTATGTTTTAATTGAAATAGGAATTGATATGCACGAATTCAAAACTACATAGAAACCTATGATTTTTTTGATTAGAGTAATATTAGTTATAAACTTGAGTTTTAACCTTTTTGTAGCGTTGCCATTTTGGTACTTTTAGGAGAAGTGCGTTTTTTGGGGTAAACAGGGTTGTATTTGACACTATCTGTTCTTAACATAGTAATTCGTCAAAATCGAGGAATTGTGTGAATTTGTATAGCAAAGCGAGGCACTATTTATGAATTAAGTGGAGATATTGCACATTTGTACTATAACAGCTTTATTTTAATCGCACTAAATTACATGTCTCATATCATCTAAAAGTATCATATCTGCTCGTGTTGACGTCTAAACAATCAAACTCCGACTACCACAATATTCTTGACTCGATTTCTAAACATGTTTTCACGCAATTGGGTTGGGCAGATACAATTTTTAAGTAAAGAAGAGCTTTGAAGCAATTTCAGAGATGTCATGTAACTGGGAAATACCGATCCCATATTTCGGCCAAATTGCGTTGAATTCGACTTCGTATTCTTTTTGCATTTACACGGTTTTATATTTGCAGTTCGTGTCGTTTTTGCCCCACTTGTATCCTTTTTATTGCAATATTACCAATATATAATTTTCGTCTCGGATCATGTTTACGCTGATGGTAGTTTTGAATACTTGTTCTTTAGCATTTATTTTCATTTTATTTCACTGTTCGTCGAATCGTATCTCCTATTAATTTTTTATATACTACTTGAGTTTTTATATACTACTTTTTGCAATAGTAACACTATCAGTAATAATTGAAATGTCAACGTACGAGCAAAAGTTTCACAGTGGTGTTTTTGCATATAATGTTGTTGTTTTGTTGATCTGCTTTGTAACGTCCAATCTTCTGCCTACGTTAATTGGAGAAAAGTGTCGTGGTGTGTAATCCTCTTTCGGAAAAATTAAAGTCCAATATCAAAAAAACCAAATGCATAATCGACAAAAATAAGTTTAAATTATTCCCTATATTGATTTTTACAAAATTCAAAAATAATTCTGATGGCAGAATTCGTAAAATTTGAATAAGAAGCGATTTAAACAATTTGGACTGTATACACAAATTAGTACTGTACATAAATTTACCCTCTTCTCTATGTTGAAAAGCTCATAACTTTACTAACATTTTGAATTTTTTGATTTTTCTTTTGATATGTGTCGTCCATAATCAGGTCTTGGCATATGAAATCCAAATAATATATATATATATATACTAGCTGTATATTAAATATAAGGTCTAAAACATTTTGTTGTCTGTGGACAACACATTGGGCCACAAAGGGTTAAATATGCTAACAAAATGTATACTTTTCAGCTATAATGCTCCAAAAACATTTTTTAATGACATTCAATATAATGAATGGTAATATATCACTACCAATCAACATGTATGACTGATTCAGCAATAAAAAATCTAGGATCCTGCATTTTGATGCACAGTAGATGAAGATTGCCTTCTAATAGGATCAACTCGCTTTCGAACTTGATGTCTCTTTCTCAAAAAGTATTCCATTTTTGACCACTTTGGGAATTGTGAATAGAATTCAAGCGAAATTATAGGATGTTAATCTCACAACCGGAAATTTAGTTGAGCATATATAAATAAAAATGAAATCCATTGGTCTACATTTACATTATTAGATGTTAAAATATTCTTCATATGATTTATTCACCATTTCTACTTTTGAAAGTTTAAAAAGAATATTTAATTGGTTGTCCACTAAAACTCTGAAATTCTTCATATCGAATTGAAATAGTGACGAGTAATGTTTGCTATCAGAATATACAAGGCTTAAACACAAAATTAACTCGATTATTCTCTGATAGCTTTATGAAATTAGTGAAATTTCGTGCTCTAAATATGAAATATTTAGGAAGGATGGAATTGTTAAAAAAGGTGGTGGCGTTCTTATTGCAGTTGATGCCAAATATTTCACTAATTTAATTGAATTAAACCGTTTTGATATCTAATTTATTTGCATATTCATTGAATTAGAAAATTTTTAATTATTTGTGACTTGCTCAAACATTCCTCCCTCATCGCAACTTGATATTTATAATCAGCATGTATTAGCAATAAATTCAATCACTACCAAAATGAATGACTCTCGGCGATTTTAATCTGCCGTCCGTAATGTAGCTTTCATTGCCAGATTCCGAGGCTCTAACAACCTTGGCATCTGAAGGAAATGTAAACATATATACTTTTGAAATTTTAAATCGATTTATTGACAAATAAATCAAATAAATATTATATCAAATTGTTATGATCGAATCCTAGATCTAGCATTTGTGAATTATACACAATATCCTCTAGTATGTACTCCCCAAAGATAAATACCATCCTACACTATGCATAATAATTTAGCTACCAAAAATTCTTCAATGTCATTTATATCTGTCCCTAATTATAATAAAACGGACTTCCTAAAGCTAAACGCACTTATCTCAACTGTAAATCAAAAGCTTGTGATATATCTACAAAGAGAGCAGTGCAATACTGTTTGTTTTCATAGGCTTCTCTGATGTAGGTTACTATTCGGTGCACCTGTTCTATGGTTCTATGGTTTTTGGGGAATTCAAATTGGTGATTCAAAATAATATTTGTGGAGTTTATAAATGGGGTTACTTTCAGCAATATAATTGATTCAAGACGTTTGGATAGAATGGAAAGAAGGCTTATTGGTCGAAAATATTTGACATTTGTTGGGTCTTTACCCGGCTTCGGAATCATGACGATTTGCGACTTTTTCCCGGAGGGTGGGAAATATCCGATGCGAAATATGCCATTAAATATAAATAAAACTGTTCTCATACCTGACAGCGGTAATCATTTCAACGTTTTTAATGTTATTTTGTCACAGCCAGGCGACTTTTTTGGTTTTAAAGATTTTATAGAAGACTCTACGTCTTTAAGTGCGATTCGTATTGGTTTTTGAATAAGATCTTCTATCACAGGTTCGGGAATTGAAGATGTACCTTGGTTTGGGGGTGAATACAGTCTCCAGATGTGTTGCAAATGCGTTGACTTTTTCAAGTGTATTTTACGCCCAATTTCCATTTGAGAGTCGAATTGGCGATTCTCTCGGGATACCACCACTCATATTTCTCGTAGCCCTCCATAAACTGTATTCGGATCTTTCAAGTGGGCCCAATTTATCTAAATAGCAGCTTAAACTTCGCTCTTCTAGTTTTTTTTTTAAGCCAGTGAAAGTTTTCTCTGCCAGATTTTGCTTTGATACAGGAGATCTAAGTCTGGCGTTTCTTTTTTCTGATACAAGCGCTTGTATAAGTTATTTGTTTTGATTTCTTGATTATCTTTATTTAATTATTATTTATTAAGTATTAAGTGTTTCACTAAAATTATTAGAATAATATTAATTGTTGTTGTTTCTTAAGTATTAGTTATTAAAATTATTATTATTAGAATAACGTTGATTGTTGAATATTGTTGTTATTGTTGTTGTTGCTGCTCAAGTTCCTTCGCTTGTTGGTGCCGCTTGTTTTAAGTTTGAGTTTCGATGGAAGACTGGCGAGTCTTAGTTTTGTCTTTCATTTCATGGTGGTGCTTTTTCTAAATGTGCCGACGATGCACTTACAGTCATTTATTGTGGGAAAATGCTAACCAAGCATTTCTCAGCGACGAATGTTTATTTCGGTAACTCTTCGGCTTAAAAAAAATAACTAGAAGAGCGAAGTTTAAGCTGCTATTTAGATAACTTGGGCCCACTTGAAAGATCCGAATACAGTTTATGGAGGGCTACGAGAAATATGAGTGGTGCTATCCCGAGAGAATCGCCAATTCGACTCTCAAATGGAAATTGGGCGTAAAATACACTTGAAAAAGTCAACGCATTTGCAACACATCTGGAGACTGTATTCACCCCCAAACCAAGGTACATCTTCAATTCCCGAACCTGTGATAGAAGATCTTATTCAAAAACCAATACGAATCGCACTTAAAGACGTAGAGTCTTCTATAAAATCTTTAAAACCAAAAAAGTCGCCTGGCTGTGACAAAATAACATCAAAAACGTTGAAATGATTACCGCTGTCAGGTATGAGAACAGTCTTATTTATATTTAATGGCATATTTCGCATCGGATATTTCCCACCCTCCGGGAAAAAGTCGCAAATCGTCATGATTCCGAAGCCGGGTAAAGACCCAACAAATGTCAAATATTTTCGACCAATAAGCCTTCTTTCCATTCTATCCAAACGTCTTGAATCAATTATATTGCTGAAAGTAACCCCATTTATAAACTCCACAAATATTATTTTGAATCACCAATTTGAATTCCCCAAAAACCATAGAACCATAGAACAGGTGCACCGAATAGTAACCTACATCAGAGAAGCCTATGAAAACAAACAGTATTGCACTGCTCTCTTTGTAGATATATCACAAGCTTTTGATTTACAGTTGAGATAAGTGCGTTTAGCTTTAGGAAGTCCGTTTTATTATAATTAGGGACAGATATAAATGACATTGAAGAATTTTTGGTAGCTAAATTATTATGCATAGTGTAGGATGGTATTTATCTTTGGGGAGTACATACTAGAGGATATTGTGTATAATTCACAAATGCTAGATCTAGGATTCGATCATAACAATTTGATATAATATTTATTTGATTTATTTGTCAATAAATCGATTTAAAATTTCAAAAGTATATATGTTTACATTTCCTTCAGATGCCAAGGTTGTTAGAGCCTCGGAATCTGGCAATGAAAGCTACATTACGGACGGCAGATTAAAATCGCCGAGAGTCATTCATTTTGGTAGTGATTGAATTTATTGCTAATACATGCTGATTATAAATATCAAGTTGCGATGAGGGAGGAATGTTTGAGCAAGTCACAAATAATTAAAAATTTTCTAATTCAATGAATATGCAAATAAATTAGATATCAAAACGGTTTAATTCAATTAAATTAGTGCAATATTTGGCATCAACTGCAATAAGAACGCCACCACCTTTTTTAACAATTCCATCCTTCCTAAATATTTCATATTTAGAGCACGAAATTTCACTAATTTCATAAAGCTATCAGAGAATAATCGAGTTAATTTTGTGTTTAAGCCTTGTATATTCTGATAGCAAACATTACTCGTCACTATTTCAATTCGATATGAAGAATTTCAGAGTTTTAGTGGACAACCAATTAAATATTCTTTTTAAACTTTCAAAAGTAGAAATGGTGAATAAATCATATGAAGAATATTTTAACATCTAATAATGTAAATGTAGACCAATGGATTTCATTTTTATTTATATATGCTCAACTAAATTTCCGGTTGTGAGATTAACATCCTATAATTTCGCTTGAATTCTATTCACAATTCCCAAAGTGGTCAAAAATGGAATACTTTTTGAGAAAGAGACATCAAGTTCGAAAGCGAGTTGATCCTATTAGAAGGCAATCTTCATCTACTGTGCATCAAAATGCAGGATCCTAGATTTTTTATTGCTGAATCAGTCATACATGTTGATTGGTAGTGATATATTACCATTCATTATATTGAATGTCATTAAAAAATGTTTTTGGAGCATTATAGCTGAAAAGTATACATTTTGTTAGCATATTTAACCCTTTGTGGCCCAATGTGTTGTCCACAGACAACAAAATGTTTTAGACCTTATATTTAATATACAGCTAGTATATATATATATTATTTGGATTTCATATGTCAAGACCTGATTATGGACGACACATATCAAAAGAAAAATCAAAAAATTCAAAATGTTAGTAAAGTTATGAGCTTTTCAACATAGAGAAGAGGGTAAATTTATGTACAGTACTAATTTGTGTATACAGTCCAAATTGTTTAAATCGCTTCTTATTCAAATTTTACGAATTCTGCCATCAGAATTATTTTTGAATTTTGTAAAAATCAATATAGGGAATAATTTAAACTTATTTTTGTCGATTATGCATTTGGTTTTTTTGATATTGGACTTTAATTTTTCCGAAAGAGGATTACACACCACGACACTTTTCTCCAATTAACGTAGGCAGAAGATTGGACGTTACAAAGCAGATCAACAAAACAACAACATTATATGCAAAAACACCACTGTGAAACTTTTGCTCGTACGTTGACATTTCAATTATTACTGATAGTGTTACTATTGCAAAAAGTAGTATATAAAAACTCAAGTAGTATATAAAAAATTAATAGGAGATACGATTCGACGAACAGTGAAATAAAATGAAAATAAATGCTAAAGAACAAGTATTCAAAACTACCATCAGCGTAAACATGATCCGAGACGAAAATTATATATTGGTAATATTGCAATAAAAAGGATACAAGTGGGGCAAAAACGACACGAACTGCAAATATAAAACCGTGTAAATGCAAAAAGAATACGAAGTCGAATTCAACGCAATTTGGCCGAAATATGGGATCGGTATTTCCCACTTACATGACATCTCTGAAATTGCTTCAAAGCTCTTCTTTACTTAAAAATTGTATCTGCACAACCCAATTGCGTGAAAACATGTTTAGAAATCGAGTCAAGAATATTGTGGTAGTCGGAGTTTGATTGTTTAGACGTCAACACGAGCAGATATGATACTTTTAGATGATATGAGACATGTAATTTAGTGCGATTAAAATAAAGCTGTTATAGTACAAATGTGCAATATCTCCACTTAATTCATAAATAGTGCCTCGCTTTGCTATACAAATTCACACAATTCCTCGATTTTGACGAATTACTATGTTAAGAACAGATAGTGTCAAATACAACCCTGTTTACCCCAAAAAACGCACTTCTCCTAAAAGTACCAAAATGGCAACGCTACAAAAAGGTTAAAACTCAAGTTTATAACTAATATTACTCTAATCAAAAAAATCATAGGTTTCTATGTAGTTTTGAATTCGTGCATATCAATTCCTATTTCAATTAAAACATAATTATAACTATATAGAACTATATAGTCATTATAAAACTATATAGTCATTTTTTATAGTTTTAGTTTTATATAGTTATAGTTTTATCTTTCTTTTATAATTTTAGGAAAGGCGTGTTAAATTTCAGTCTGAAAACTTTTAGGAAACTCCCAACATTAAATAAGAAATTAAATGTACAGTTATTATATTACTCTGAAGGGAGTATGATATAATTGTAAAATCGTAATAAAATTTGTTTTTATTCATTTATACAGTTGTTTAATTATGGTAATATATTCTGATCTGAGTACTATAATGCATGCGGCACCGCGTCCATATACCAATTTGCAATAAAATAATACACGCAGCAAAAATAATAGTAATAGGCTTAATGTGGTAGTTTGAATATTTATTTTTTTATGAAGTGGAACGTCAGAATTGTACATTGTGTATATAAGTTTGAATCTATATAGAATAAATAAAATTAGTATTAGAGACACGAAGACACATCCCGGGTTAAAAACATGGGTTTACAATTTCGAAATGGGATAAGATATGATTTTATTTAATTATAAAAAATCCGCCTTCCATTCCAATTTAATCCATATTGTTTGACCTAGGTGTTGGTGTAGTAAAATGAGTTCACGATGCCACTAACTACAAGTTTACAGTTGGTAAGGAAGAAATATCGTATTGTTATACACTCGAGTACTCTTATAACGAACACCGGTTATAACGACCTACGTCTATAGCGAACACTTTTCCAGATCCCCAATTTTTAAGACATATTTTTCATGCAAATCTTAATTTATAAAACGAACTACGGATATAGCGAACTTTTTTATAACGAACTATTTACTCGGTCCCCACATTCAGGTTTTATATATTTTAATTTGATTATAACGAAATTGCCAAAAATATACGTAATACTGGCGATGAAAATCCTCACAAAAGTTAGTTTTTACCCTAACGCTAGAACGTATTTTTTTTTTTTTTTGTTATTTTTTCGTAACACGTACCAGGACCAACCGGTAATTCTCAATAATCTGCACAGTTGTTTTATGGAACGAAGGGAGAAAATGCTGTAATGGTGTGTGCGGATTCCCATTACCCACATCGGCCGTTAGGGTAATGGGATTACCTCCTGATGCCTTTTGAAAAATTCAGATATAAGTAGATCATCATTTTTATCGGCCATGTGTAATTTGAATAACAGACAGATTATGAATAACAGATTTATATACAGATTACCGGTGGCAAATAACAGATGATAGATGACACTTACATATGACAATTACGGATGACTAAGCGACAGATGACGGTTTTTGTGGCAAAAATTAATAACAGCGGTTTTAAACGATTTTTTTTTTGACTTTTTAAATGATACATATGCACAAGAAAGAGAAAACGCAGATTTCCACATTAAAAACCGGATATAACGAACAATGGTTATAAGCAACTACACATATAACGAACTAAGCTAATTCTTTCTCAGTTGTTTTCATTAGTTGTTTTATACACAACAAACGGTTGAAAACGATGAGGGTAGTAGGTTAAAAAATTTCGACCCGCGATTAGATTTTTAAAGGAATAATTATTACAACTTCGTATGTTTTTGCAGAATGCATTAATAACGATTAATACAGTACCCATTTATACTCCTTAAGGACAATAATATGTAAAAGTGAGATAAAACCATGCTTACTACAGTCGATATACTGAACAAAATTTTTTCATATGTTACTTTTTTATTTTTAATCAATCCTGAAAAAAGGAAAAAAGTCAATTTTTGATAGTTTATATTCTAGTTTATATTCCAGCCCGCCAAATCTTGTTCTCCACTATTTCGATTTTTTTTCTCATAATCTTTCCTTCGAAAACCTATTTGCGGTTTAAGAGTCACGTTATTTATTTTGTAATCAAAATTCGTGTGTATTCGTTTTTTCTTCCTCTCCTATAACATTTGGTCCATCTTGACAAATGCATGCAAAATAACCTAATTTCCTCTTTTAATTTGACGCATTTTTCGTCCATATTGTTCTTATTGGCAAATTTTACTTGCGGGGACGTTGTGAACAACAATATGTTTCCTTGCTTTTATTTCTTTCATCAAACCAAATATTGAAAATATTATTGTTTTTTATTCTGAAGTTCCCTACAAAAAAACTGATACATCTTGAAAAAAACGCAAAAAATTGCAATTTGAGACCTATTGAAATCAATTTAGAAGGCTTTTATTAATATTTTTCAGTTGTCAAAAGATCAGACAAATTTAAACATTTTAGTAAAAGTCTGTAACGTGACCGTTTCATACAATATGCACGACCCAAGTTAATGTCAACCCACCTCAATAAAAAGTGAATAACGTCTCACTCTAAACCTGAGCCAGTATCATTACCTGCGTTCTTCAACTTCATTGCATTAATCAACATACAATTTCCTTGAAGTACACGATAATTCTCATCCACTTCATAGTACCATACGGATATATGTTACACTTTTCCATGCCGAAATGGTCGACCTCGGACGTTAACGAACTACGAGTGACGAAGATGTGGGGCTTGTCCGCAGTCTCGTATGGTGAATGGTGAATGTTAACGACGGTTCGGCCTCGCTCATAGCCAGCTCCCCGCTCTTTCCGTACTAATAACTACTAACCGAACCCTGAAAATCCCGAACCTGCCGACCAACAACGAGCCGACAGTATCCTGCCGATCCCCGACGGTAGCCAGCCGATCTACAACGAGCCGAGACCAGCTAGCCGAGTATCTTCGAGCCGATTGCATCCAACCGATCCTCAACGAGCCGACTGTAGCCAGTCGATCTTCAACGAACCGACATCCGCAAGCCGAGTATTTTCGAGCCGACTGTAGCCAGCCGATCTCCAAGGTACCGACAGCAGCTAGCCGATCCTCAACGAGCCGACTGTAGCCAGCCGATCTTCAACGAGCCGACATCAGCTAGCCGAGTATCTTCGAGCCGACTGTAACCAAACTCGAATACCAACCAGCCGATTAGTTGCGAGCCGACATCACTTAACCATCCCCGAGCCGACTGTAAGCAGCCGTCTATTAACGATCCGACCTTCATACCCAGCTACCATTACCGATTAGAAGATTCCAACATAAAAGCTTATCTCACATCCAAACTATTATTCATATTGTAAACACCAGAGTATTATAATAAAGATTGAAATTGTAATCACTCGTGTTTTTACTTAAGGTTTGTGGGTCCTTAGGTTGACCCTGGCAGCGACTGAGCTTACTTCAGCCTTAGTTAAAACCACTCGTTATAAATGGCGCCCGAGCAGGTACCCGACGAAAAGACGAACAGCGAAAACAGAAATCCACCGCCAGCGAGGATTCGTCGTGGTCCATGAATAATAGTAGGAACCATTTGGAGGTAAGCGACTTCTTGAGTCCGGAATCACTTAGCTGGATATATTTGCTGAAACGAGAGCAGCTAATTGAACAAAGTCAAAAAGTTGGACTTCATACCGAAGGCTACACTGTAGATAACCTTCGGAAACAACTAAGCAAACATATTAGAGAAAAACGAACACGCGCATCGGCTGAAAACCTATTACGGGAATTAGAGAAGGAAGTTAAAACTTCGGTGCCATCATTTCTACCAGAGGCATCTATGGAATGAATATAATTCACCGTTGGTTACTCAAATTTTCGGGTGACCACGATTTGATCGATTTCCTCGAGCGAATTGAAGAACTTGCCGAGTGTTATAACATTCCTCATGATCATCTACTCCCTTCACTCCTTACCATATTAGAAGGAAATGCGCTGAAATGGTACCGAGTGAAACGAGACGACATCCACACATGGACCGACTTCCGATCGGAAGCCGAAAAATTCTTCCTATCCAAGCGGTACCTGAGCCAGATAGAGCATTTCTTCTACAATCGCCGCCAGCAGAACAAGGAAAAAGCAAAAGATTACGTATTAACAATGCTCACCACTTCGCGGCGTCATCCACAATTAAAATCGATGAACCATCTGGATCGCATATACGACGGCCTTCGACCGTAGTACAGACATTATGTACGGCGGTCTGACTTTCAAACCTTAGATGAACTGATAAGCCTGACCGACGACTTCGAGCTGATAAAACGGGACGAGGCCCGTATGGAGAAACTTCATACGTCGCACATGCTCCATGCAGCAGACACCCCCTACTCTCGGAATACGCACTGTTGGCGCTGCAAACGCCCTGGTCACACGCGGTGGCGGTGTCGACAAATTCCGATTCGATTTTGTTCTCGTTGTGGTAGAGATGACGCTCTTTCACGAGACTGCGACTGCATTGATCCCGATCGTAGGAGTTCGGCATCCCCAATACAGCGACCGCTCAGTCGGTATTTTATTTCCGTGTGTGTTGAGGAGATCAACGTAAATGCCCTAATTGATACCGGAGCATCGCTTAGCTACATTGATGAGACTATGCGACGGAAGTTACATTCAAAAGGAGTATTTCCCAGCACGACGAAAAGAAAATTCCAAATGGCCGACCAGACGGTAACGAGTTGCGAATCGGATCTTCGGTTAAATGTCGAGTATAGACCTAACCTTGGCGTCACCGTAATTCCAACTCTGACCGAACCACTGATATTGGGTATGGTGTTGCAGGTTGACTCTAGATGGAGAAATTATAGTGCGAACTAGAGATGAACCGATCATCGATTATGCTCATACGATAACGTCTCGGGATTTTCTTACAGTGAACAGGAAGCCGAGTTAAGCACTATGCCCCTACGCCACACAGAAAACTTCTCGCAGTCCAAGGGTCTATGTACGATAGCCAAACACACAATAAAATTGAAACATCATGAACCAATAAAACAGTGGTACATACCCTGCAATCCAGCCATGATGGAAGTAATAAATGCCGAAATCGATAATATCATGTCACAAGATAATATTGAACCTTCTTGTAGTCCATACAGTGCCCCGGTTGTATTGGCTCGAAGGAAACAAGGAGGTTGGCGAATGTGTATAGACTACAGGCAACTAAACGAAGCCAGTGAACCTGATGCCTACCCTATACCAAACTTCGCAAAATTTGTAAGCCCACTAAATTTGCTTCAGAAGAAATCGGCACAATGGAAATGGGGACCACTACAAGCAGAAGCATACGAAAACCTGACCGAAGCACCCGTACTAGCATTCCCTGACTTCGCACGACAATTCTTCCATCAAATCAACGCCAGCCTCGAGGGTTTAGGCGTTGTTTTGTTCCAACGACCAGCAGAACACGAATCAGTAATAGCATACGCTAGTCGTTCGCTCTCCGACCTGGAAAAGAAATATTCGATGACCGAACAAGAGTGTCTGGCCATCCTCTGGGGCATTAAGAAAATGTGACCATATCTCGAAGGGTACCGACGTAACGTAATAACGGATCACCATTCCATGAAATGGCTGCACTCGTTACAGAATCCCTCCGGTCGCTTCATAAGATGGGCACTGGAGCACCAGCAATAAAGAAGAGTGAATGGCCAAGATCTCAAACCTTACCACAATAAAATCAACACTGTACATTTTATTCCTCGAAGTGAGGGGGGAGATGTAACGTGACCGTTTCATACAATATGCACGACCCAAGTTAATGTCAACCCACCTCAATATTTAGTAGTGAATAACATCTCACTCTAAACCTAAGCCAGTATCATTACCTGCGTTCTTCAACTTCATTGCATTAATCAACATACAATTTCCATGAAGTACACGATAATTCTCATTCACTTCATAGTACCATACGGATATATGTTCCACTTTCCATGCCGAAGTGGTCGACCTCGGACGTTAACGAACTACGAGTGACGAAGATGTGTGGCTTGTCCGCAGTCTCGTATACTGGTGAATGTTAACGACGGTTCGGCCTCGCTCATAGCCAGATCGCCGCTCTTTGCCAGCTCCTCGCTCATAGCCAGCTCCTCGCTCTTTGCAAGCTCCCCGCTCTTTGCCAGATCCTCGCTCTTTGCAAGCTCCTCGCTCTTTGCAAGCTCCTCGCTCATAGCCAGCTCCTCGCTCATAGCCAGCTCCCCGCTCTTTGTCAGCTCCTCGCTCATAGCCAGTTCCTCGCTCTTTGCAAGCTCCTCGCTCATAGCCAGCTCCCCGCTCATAGCCAGTCCCCCGCTCATAGCTAGCTCCCCCGCTCATAGTCAGCTCCGCGCTCATAGCTAGCTACGTACTAATAACTACTAACCGAACCCTGAAAACCCCGAACCTGCCGATCCCCGACGAGCCGACGGTAGCCAGCCGATCTTCAACGAACCGACACCAGCAAGCCGAGTATCTTCGAGCCGATTGCATCCAACCGATCACCAACGAGCCGACTGTAGCCAGCCGATCTTCAACGAGCCGACATCAGCTAGCCGAGTATCTTCGAGCCGACTGTAGCCAGCCGATCTCCAACGTACCGATAGCAGCTAGCCGATCTTCAACAGCCGACTGTAGCCAGCCGATCTTCAACGAGCCGACTGTAGCCAGCCGATCTTCAACGAGCCGACTGTAGCCAGCCGATCTTCAACGAGCCGACATCAGCTAGGCGAGCATCTTCGAGCCGACCTTAAGGTTTGTGGGTCCTTAGGTTGACCCTGGCAGCGACTGAGCTTACTTCAGCCTTAGTTAAAACCACTCGTTTTAAGACTATCTAAAACGACTTATGTGTAAAAAATACACACATTTCTATTATTATAGTCAACTATGTAAATTTTGAATCGTTACACAAACGTAGTAACAAATATTATATATTAAATAAACAGCACACGCCACCGTTAATACTCCATGTTTAATTTATGCTTTGAATTTATCGGTTTTGAACGTTTTAAAATACGCCTTGATTTTTAAAATTTTTTATTTCTTTAATTTTATTTTCAAAGTTTAGAGTTTGGCAACGATTTTCACCGCTTTTAAGACATTTTTACGCAAAAATCTTACAGATTCATAAAATTTGACATGTTTTCTATTTAATGACATCAAAAAAGATTTTATTTTCCAAAATTGAAAAAATGACTTTTTGCCCAAAAAAACTGTCCAAATTACCTATAGTGCAATGTTGGGTAACAATGAATGCAAAAATATATGGGTTTATATTTTGGAATAGCCCTCCTTCGCCTTTTACGGTATTTTGAAGGTCTTTACTTCATTCAACCGAAGCAGCTGTAATTTCGCATGACTTTTCAGAGCATAGAATACCTCCTCGCATGTTAAATGCGACCATGTTTCGAACTCGTCCTCATGAAAAGGTCCCACTTTTTTATAGTGGTCCACATTACCTGACATTGAATACTTTTATTTAAAAATAATTATCGGCTTCAAAAATGAATAAAAAAATAAAACTCACCGACTATAATTACAGCTAAACCTATATTTTGTTAAAGGAAACAATTGATTTGAAAATTTTTTAGCACAGTAGTCGAATTGAGCTAAAAATGTTCAAATCACACTTTTAGAATCAGAGCTTAACTACATTTTCAACATTGCAATTATTTATTCAAAACCATGTTTGATGATTGTTTTCACTAATTAGGAAAACATTTATCAAGGCGACATTGACATATCTTAGCATTTTCCTAGATATGGGGGTGGCCCACATTAGAGTAATAGTCCAAATTACCCGAAGTTACTCTAATGTACACCAAATACAAATTTTTAATAGATGTTTTTACCCTAAGCCTTATGGCTAATGAGGGTATATACACTTTCATACGGTGACAATGTGCCTCATCGAAATATTGGTTCTAGACCCCATGTTTCTTTAGACCAAATCCGTTTCAGAAAAGTTGGATTTCATTATTACTTTGAACATCTTATATATAATATCATCATCCTATTTGAACCAAACATTTTTTTTCGTTCGGTCCCACGCCACTCACACCCGCCCCAACCGACCGTGGGGGCGACCTCCCTGTATTGAAGGGAACGCGAAACCTCATAGTCCGGACTATGGAGGGGTTAGTAAAAGTGGGATGACCGGCTACATATTTTATCAGCCTTTGCCGGCTGCTACTATAAATATACACATATATAATTAAGGTATAATACAGAATCACTCTAATATTTCAAAAACTACACAAACTGCACATCTGGCACTCTACTACATACGCAATGGTAATTTTTTTTATTTTGTCTAATGGTTCAGTCAGTGATAAGCTACTATACATATTGTTAAATATTTCACACAAAGTTCGCATTGGACTACTTGCTTCATAATTAGATCTTACGAGCGGTAAATTTATTGGGATAAAGTTACGGATAGTACGGGATGGAATATTGAAATTTATTTCACTTAATAAAAAAGAGGAATCAATTAAGCCACGTATCAATTTTATTATAAAACTTTCATGGGTGGGTAAATCTATTAACATTAAGCGACATGCATATGGGGACATATTTTCTTAACCAAGCCTAGATCAAGTAGGAAGATGGGACCCATTGGTCCACTACTTCTGGTATCTGCCTCACAAAAGGTCAACATTTTCAATATTTATAAATAAAAAGGGGTTTATATGGGGACTACCCAAAAAGGGGGCCAATATTAATAATTTTTTACCATATACGACTACAAAATGCCAAATTTCAGCAAAATTGGTTGGAAAACGCAGTCAAGAACCCCAAAATACCAAAAATTGAGGGTACATTTATAAATTCATAATTTTTGGTGGAAAGATTTGGTTCCTATTACGAACTCAAAATACTAAATTACTGCCAATTCGGTGGAAAACTACGATCAAAACGGCAAAAATACTGAAAATTATAGGGTACCGTTTATGGGGGCTACCATAAATTTAGTACCCAATGTACCAAATTTCATTGCAAATATAATTGTCATCTGTCATTTATTAGTTATAATCTGCCATTTATCATTAGTCATTGTTCATTTGTCATTTTCCATTTGTAATCTGTCATTTGTTACTGTGAACAGTCGTATGATATATGACAGAAGACAAACTACAGATGAAAGATGGAAAATGACAGATGCCAATTGACAAGCGACATACGATAAATAGCAGATGACGAAAGAGCGGTGACATATGTCAATTTTCATATGGCATTGTCTTATGCCATTTGTAACTTGTCATATGTCATCTGTAATTTTTTATCATCAGATACCAAATGATAATTGACAAACTTGAGATGTCAGATGATACAAAACGGATGGTAAATTATAGATAACAAATTACAGATGTCGAGTGGCAAATGATATATGACAGATGACACGTGACAGACGACAAATATCAGGTGATAAGTTGCAGATGGCAGAGACAATGAGACAAAAACCCGATGACAAATGGCAGATGAAAAAATTGAAAATTATCAATTTTCTTTTGCCATATTTCATCTGTCCTTTGTCTTCATATGACAACGGACTGATGACAGATGTTATATGGCAGAAGAAAATGCTATATCACAAATGACAGATAACAATTGACAGATGACATATGTCACCTGTCATCAGTAATCTTTTATCATAAGATAACAAATGACAATGGACAAACAACAGATGATAAAAAACAGATGACAATGTCACGTGGTAAGTGCCAGATGACAAGCGTCAGATGACATTTGACAAATTGTATATGTTAAATAACATATGGCAACAGGAAAAAATAAGAAAACTTTGTAAAATTTATAAAAAGCGACAACAATTTGGATTTCTCTCCATCCAACAACGAGAAATATAATCGACCATGTTGTGATAGACGGAAGACATTCATCCAGTGTTTTAGACGTTCGATCGATCCGAGGACCGAATATCGATTCGGACCACTATCTTGTAGCAGCTGTGCGTTCCGTGGCACTCGCAGCAAAGGTGCAATCGAACACAACACGGCAACTCGACGTCCAAAATAGGGCAACGCTGCTGACAGTAGCAACACGTAATGCTGGAGAGAATTATCGGCAGAAAAGAAGAAACGTTATTTCAGAAAAAAGAATAAGGTCCTATCGGAACCGAACGAAGATTCAGATAAGGTGACAGCTTGTCGTGTGATCTTTTTACCATCCTGCTGGAAAACATACGAGAGGCAAAGGTGAACAGTAGTGGCAGTCTGTACACCACACATTACATTGCGAGCGATAACAGCCATCTTTGAACAAATTGAGAAGGAGTCTGCCAAAGTGGGTCAGGCAGTAAATGGCGAGAAGAGCAAGCTGGCGCAAGACGTCCAGTAGACTTGAACCAATGACAGATGAAATTTGGCAAATGACGGTTGACAAATGGCAACTGACAATTAATAAAAATGGCAAATGACTGATGCAAGTGACATGACATATGGCAGATGACTAATGAGATATGAGAAATGGCAGATGACAAATGACAGCTGAAAATGAAAGTTGACATATGAGAAATAACAAATGACAGATGGCAAATGAGAAATGAGAGATGTGTGATAGATGAAAAACGGCTGTACCACTAAATACCTCGATTTGTTCGAATTCCTATGCTATGTGCAGATAGTGTCAAATAACACCCCTTTTCACCGAAAAATTCGGTTCTCCTAAAAGTACTAAAATTTCAACGCTACAAGAAAGGTTAAGACTGCAATAGTTGCCTTACAAAAATATGGATTTCAAATTTATAACTAATATTACTCTAACTTAAAACAATATACTTTTCTATGTAGTTTTGAATTCATGCAAAGCAATTCCTATTAAAAACATAGTTATTATAACATTGCCACAGAAATTGTAAAATTAGTAAAATTATAAGTGTATATTTAATAAAAAATATCGCATAGCTTTTACTTAATATATAGCACCAATATATCAATTATGAATTGTCTTTTAATTTATTGTTTTATTTTTCTTGTATAATTTTAGGAACGGCGTGTTAAATTTCAATCTGAAGCCTTTTAGGAAGCTCCAAACATTAAATAAGAAATTAAATGTACAGTTATTATATTACTCTGAAGGGAGTATGATTCAATTGTAAATTCGTAATAAAACGTTTTTTATTTATTTATACAGTTGTTTAATTTTGGTAATATATATGCTGCTCTGAGTACTATAATACATGTGACACTGCGCCAATTAATTGACAATAATAAATTATACACAGCAAAAATAACTGAAATACGCTTAATATTTAAATATATTTTTTTTGATGAAATGGATCGGAAGAATTGTACACCGAGTATATCAATTTGAATCTATATAGAATAAATAAAATCAGTATTAGACACACCAAGACACATCTCAGGTTAAAAACTTGGGTTTACCAAATTCGAAACGGGGTAAGATATGCTTTAATTTAAATATAAAAATCCGCCATTCCATTCCTACAAAAATGTATTGAAACTAGTTTGCTAAGATTTTTTGTATTTTTTCTATACATATATCGTTTATTTCAATTTCTGTTTATTGCTTGTAATATATATAAATTATTAACATATAGTAATTATAAGACAAGAGCTTAGGGATCTTTGATCCCTGTTCTACTATATCATTATGTGGTTTAAATAATATAAATAAGTAACAATTATCATTGGAAGGTTGGGAGAAAAGCAAAATAAAAACCCATTGAATGTTTTTTTTTTTAAATTGTAGGTTAAGAGTTAAAATGACACTATATTATTAATATTTGGGTATTGAGAAATTAGACATCTGTCTCTAAATGAATTCATCAAGATGTTGATTCTTTCCCGGGCAGTCTGGAATTCCGTTAGAGTGTGCAGTCTTCTAGTGGAATATAACCAAGGAAGGTTGTAGACCATTTTTAAATGCTTATTTTGCGAAACTTGAAGTTTCTTTAGATGACATTTTGCAGATGAAGACCATACTGGGGCACAGTATAACATAACAAGTTGAAAAATTGATTTGTAGATAAGTTTCTTTTTCTCAAGATTAAGTTCTGAGTTCCTATTAATCAACGGGTATATAATTCTGGTAACGTTATTAATTTTGTCCAAGATGTATGGAATGTGAGCTTTAAAAATTAATCTTTTATCCAGTATGATTCCTAAGTATCTTACATTATCTCTCCATTCGATGTTACAGTTGTTTAAGATGATTGGCCGTTGTGGAAGGAAACAATCTTTGCGCTTCCTAGTAAAGAACATGGCTTCGGTTTTTTCAGCATTCAGTAAAATCTTCCATTTATGAAAATAAGAGTGCAGTTTTTGCAGAACTGCCTCCAACGTGTTAGTTATATTTATTGCATAAGTATCAGAGCATATAATTGATGTGTCGTCAGCAAAAATAGATGTGTAGCATCCTATAAGAGACGGTATGTCGTGTGTAAATATGTTGTAAAGTATTGGCGATAGACAAAATCCTTGGGGACATCCAGCATTTACATTGATTACTGCGGAAGAAGTAGCACCAATGTAAACTTTATAAGTTCTTTCTTTGAGAAAACTTTGTATAATTTTAATAATATACAAAGGGAAGTTCAATTTCCTCAATTTAAAGATAATCCTTGGGGACATCCAGCATTTACATTGATTACTGCGGAAGAAGTAGCACCAATGTAAACTTTATAAGTTCTTTCTTTGAGAAAACTTTGTATAATTTTAATAATATACAAAGGGAAGTTCAATTTCCTCAATTTAAAGATAAGTCCGTCTTGCCAGACAGAGTCAAAAGCAGCTTTTATATCCAGTAGAACCATTCCAGTTGATTTATTCAAATTGAAGTTTTCGAGGACCGTGTTTTTTTACTCCAAACCAGGAGATTTTCTGACCTTCAGTTTTTTTTTAAATGCCTCAGTTTGAGCAACATTAAAGTGACAATTTTCTTCAATATTATTGTTTATGTATTCTAGCAGAAGACTATTCTACTCAACTTACCCACCTGCTTGTCGAAAGCACTTCTTGTCCCGATAAGTATATAAAAGCACAATGGCAAAAAATTGTCCACTCCCCACAAACTGCAGCAATAGCAACACTTGGGTACCAAAGACCACCATCAAGAAACCCGTGACACCATTAGGAGTGTCGTAATTCTACTGATATAGAAAACGCAGCGAATAGGGCAACGCTGCTGACAGTAGCAACACGTAATGCTGGAGAGAATTATCGGCAGAAAAGAAGAAACGTTATTTCAGAAAAAAGAAAAAGAATAAGGTCCTTTCGGAACCGAACGAAGATTCAGACAAGGTGACAGCTTGTCGTGTGATCGTTTTACCATCCTGCTGGAAAACATACAAGAGGCAAAGGTGAACAGTAGTGGCAGTCTGTACACCACACATTACATTGCGAGCGATAACAGCCATCTTTGAACAAATTGAGAAGGAGTCTGCCAAAGTGGGTCAGGCAGTAAATGGCGAGAAGAGCAAGCTGGCGTAAGACGTCCAGTAGACTTGAACCAATGACAGATGGCATTTGGCAAATGACAGATGAAATTTGGCAAATGACAGTTGACAAATGACAGATAACAAATGGCAACTGACAATTAATAAAAATGGCAAATGACTGATGCAAGTGACATGACATATGGCAGATGACTAATGAGATATGAGAAATGGCAGATGACAAATGACAGCTGAAAATGAAAGTTGACATATGAGAAATAACAAATGACAGATGGCAAATGAGAAATGAGAGATGTGTGATAGATGAAAAACGGCTTTACCACTAAATACCTCGATTTGTTCGAATTCCTATGCTATGTGCAGATAGTGTCAAATAACACCCCTTTTCACCGAAAAATTCGGTTCTCCTAAAAGTACTAAAATTTCAACGCTACAAGAAAGGCTAAGACTGCAATAGTTGCCTTACAAAAATATGGATTTCAAATTTATAACTAATATTACTCTAACTTAAAACAATATACTTTTCTATGTAGTTTTGAATTCATGCAGAGCAATTCCTATTAAAAAAATTGTTATTATAACATTGCCACAGAAATTATAAAATTATTAAAATTATAAGTGTATATTTAATAACATATATTACTCTAACTTAAAACAATATACTTTTCTACGTATTTTTGAATTCATGCAAAGCAATTCCTATTAAAAACATAGTTATTATAACATTGCCACAGAAATTATAAAATTAGTAAAATTATAAGTGTATATTTAATAAAAAATATCGCATAGCTTTTACTTAATATATAGCACCAATATATCAATTATGAATTGTCTTTTAATTTATTGTTTTATTTTTCTTGTATAATTTTAGGAACGGCGTGTTAAATTTCAATCTGAAGCCTTTTAGGAAGCTCCAAACATTAAATAAGAAATTAAATGTACAGTTATTATATTACTCTGAAGGGAGTATGATTCAATTGTAAATTCGTAATAAAACGTTTTTTTATTTATTTATACAGTTGTTTAATTTTGGTAATATATATGCTGCTCTGAGTACTATAATACATGTGACACTGCGCCCATATACCAATTGACAATAATAAATTATACACAGCAAAAATAATTGAAATACGCTTAATATTTAAATATATTTTTTTTGATGAAATGGATCGGAAGAATTGTACACCGAGTATATCAATTTGAATCTATATAGAATAAATAAAATCAGTATTAGACACACCAAGACACATCCCAGGTTAAAAACTTGGGTTTACCAAATTCGAAATGGGGTAAGATATGCTTTAATTTAAATATAAAAATCCGCCATTCCATTCCTACAAAAATATATTGAAACTAGTTTGCTAAGATTTTTTGTATTTTTTCTATACATATATCGTTTATTTCAATTTCTGTTTATTGCTTGTAATATATATAAATTATTAACATATAGTAATTATAAGACAAGAGCTTAGGGATCTTTGATCCCTGTTCTACTATATCATTATGTGGTTTAAATAATATAAATAAGTAACAATTATCATTGGAAGGTTGGGAGAAAAGCAAAATAAGAACCCATTGAATGTTTTTTTTTTAAATTGTAGGTTAAGAGTTAAAATGACACTATATTATTAATATTTGGGTATTGAGAAATTAGACATCTGTCTCTAAATGAATTCATCAAGATGTTGATTCTTTCCCGGGCAGTCTGGAATTCCGTTAGAGTGTGTAGTCTTCTAGTGGAATATAACCAAGGAAGGTTGTAGACCATTTTTAAATGCTTATTTTGCGAAACTTGAAGTTTCTTTAGATGACATTTTGCAGATGAAGACCATACTGGGGCACAGTATAACATAACAAGTTGAAAAATTGATTTGTAGATAAGTTTCTTTTTCTCAAGATTAAGTTCTGAGTTCCTATTAATCAACGGGTACATAATTCTGGTAACGTTATTAATTTTGTCCAAGATGTATGGAATGTGAGCTTTAAAAATTAATCTTTTATCCAGTATGATTCCTAAGTATTTTACATTATCTCTCCATTCGATGTTACAGTTGTTTAAGATGATTGGCCGTTGTGGAAGGAAACAATCTTTGCGCTTCCTAGTAAAGAACATGGCTTCGGTTTTTTCAGCATTCAGTAAAATCTTCCATTTATGAAAATAAGAGTGCAGTTTTTGCAGAACTGCCTCCAACGTGTTAGTTATATTTATTGCATAAGTATCAGAGCATATAATTGATGTGTCGTCAGCAAAAATAGATGTGTAGCATCCTATAAGAGACGGTATGTCGTGTGTAAATATGTTGTAAAGTATTGGCGATAGACAAAATCCTTGGGGACATCCAGCATTTACATTGATTACTGCGGAAGAAGTAGCACCAATGTAAACTTTATAAGTTCTTTCTTTGAGAAAACTTTGTATAATTTTAATAATATACAAAGGGAAGTTCAATTTCCTCAATTTAAAGATAATCCTTGGGGACATCCAGCATTTACATTGATTACTGCGGAAGAAGTAGCACCAATGTAAACTTTATAAGTTCTTTCTTTGAGAAAACTTTGTATAATTTTAATAATATACAAAGGGAAGTTCAATTTCCTCAATTTAAAGATAAGTCCGTCTTGCCAGACAGAGTCAAAAGCAGCTTTTATATCCAGTAGAACCATTCCAGTTGATTTATTCAAATTGAAGTTTTCGAGGACCGTGTTTTTTTACTCCAAACCAGGAGATTTTCTGACCTTCAGTTTTTTTTTTAAATGCCTCAGTTTGAGCAACATTAAAGTGACAATTTTCTTCAATATTATTGTTTATGTATTCTAGCAGAAGACTATTCTACTCAACTTACCCACCTGCTTGTCGAAAGCACTTCTTGTCCCGATAAGTATATAAAAGCACAATGGCAAAAAATTGTCCACTCCCCACAAACTGCAGCAATAGCAACACTTGGGTACCAAAGACCACCATCAAGAAACCCGTGACACCATTAGGAGTGTCGTAATTCTACTGATATAGAAAACGCAGCGAATAGGGCAACGCTGCTGACAGTAGCAACACGTAATGCTGGAGAGAATTATCGGCAGAAAAGAAGAAACGTTATTTCAGAAAAAAGAAAAAGAATAAGGTCCTTTCGGAACCGAACGAAGATTCAGACAAGGTGACAGCTTGTCGTGTGATCGTTTTACCATCCTGCTGGAAAACATACAAGAGGCAAAGGTGAACAGTAGTGGCAGTCTGTACACCACACATTACATTGCGAGCGATAACAGCCATCTTTGAACAAATTGAGAAGGAGTCTGCCAAAGTGGGTCAGGCAGTAAATGGCGAGAAGAGCAAGCTGGCGTAAGACGTCCAGTAGACTTGAACCAATGACAGATGGCATTTGGCAAATGACAGATGAAATTTGGCAAATGACAGTTGACAAATGACAGATAACAAATGGCAACTGACAATTAATAAAAATGGCAAATGACTGATGCAAGTGACATGACATATGGCAGATGACTAATGAGATATGAGAAATGGCAGATGACAAATGACAGCTGAAAATGAAAGTTGACATATGAGAAATAACAAATGACAGATGGCAAATGAGAAATGAGAGATGTGTGATAGATGAAAAACGGCTTTACCACTAAATACCTCGATTTGTTCGAATTCCTATGCTATGTGCAGATAGTGTCAAATAACACCCCTTTTCACCGAAAAATTCGGTTCTCCTAAAAGTACTAAAATTTCAACGCTACAAGAAAGGTTAAGACTGCAATAGTTGCCTTACAAAAATATGGATTTCAAATTTATAACTAATATTACTCTAACTTAAAACAATATACTTTTCTATGTAGTTTTGAATTCATGCAGAGCAATTCCTATTAAAAAAATTGTTATTATAACATTGCCACAGAAATTATAAAATTATTAAAATTATAAGTGTATACTTAATAACATATATTACTCTAACTTAAAACAATATACTTTTCTACGTATTTTTGAATTCATGCAAAGCAATTCCTATTAAAAACATAGTTATTATAACATTGCCACAGAAATTATAAAATTAGTAAAATTATAAGTGTATATTTAATAAAAAATATCGCATAGCTTTTACTTAATATATAGCACCAATATATCAATTATGAATTGTCTTTTAATTTATTGTTTTATTTTTCTTGTATAATTTTAGGAACGGCGTGTTAAATTTCAATCTGAAGCCTTTTAGGAAGCTCCAAACATTAAATAAGAAATTAAATGTACAGTTATTATATTACTCTGAAGGGAGTATGATTCAATTGTAAATTCGTAATAAAACGTTTTTTTATTTATTTATACAGTTGTTTAATTTTGGTAATATATATGCTGCTCTGAGTACTATAATACATGTGACACTGCGCCCATATACCAATTGACAATAATAAATTATACACAGCAAAAATAATTGAAATACGCTTAATATTTAAATATATTTTTTTTGATGAAATGGATCGGAAGAATTGTACACCGAGTATATCAATTTGAATCTATATAGAATAAATAAAATCAGTATTAGACACACCAAGACACATCCCAGGTTAAAAACTTGGGTTTACCAAATTCGAAATGGGGTAAGATATGCTTTAATTTAAATATAAAAATCCGCCATTCCATTCCTACAAAAATGTATTGAAACTAGTTTGCTAAGATTTTTTGTATTTTTTCTATACATATATCGTTTATTTCAATTTCTGTTTATTGCTTGTAATATATATAAATTATTAACATATAGTAATTATAAGACAAGAGCTTAGGGATCTTTGATCCCTGTTCTACTATATCATTATGTGGTTTAAATAATATAAATAAGTAACAATTATCATTGGAAGGTTGGGAGAAAAGCAAAATAAAAACCCATTGAATGTTTTTTTTTTAAATTGTAGGTTAAGAGTTAAAATGACACTATATTATTAATATTTGGGTATTGAGAAATTAGACATCTGTCTCTAAATGAATTCATCAAGATGTTGATTCTTTCCCGGGCAGTCTGGAATTCCGTTAGAGTGTGTAGTCTTCTAGTGGAATATAACCAAGGAAGGTTGTAGACCATTTTTAAATGCTTATTTTGCGAAACTTGAAGTTTCTTTAGATGACATTTTGCAGATGAAGACCATACTGGGGCACAGTATAACATAACAAGTTGAAAAATTGATTTGTAGATAAGTTTCTTTTTCTCAAGATTAAGTTCTGAGTTCCTATTAATCAACGGGTACATAATTCTGGTAACGTTATTAATTTTGTCCAAGATGTATGGAATGTGAGCTTTAAAAATTAATCTTTTATCCAGTATGATTCCTAAGTATTTTACATTATCTCTCCATTCGATGTTACAGTTGTTTAAGATGATTGGCCGTTGTGGAAGGAGACAATCTTTGCGCTTCCTAGTAAAGAACATGGCTTCGGTTTTTTCAGCATTCAGTAAAATCTTCCATTTATGAAAATAAGAGTGCAGTTTTTGCAGAGCTGCCTCCAACGTGTTAGTTATATTTATTGCATAAGTATCAGAGCATATAATTGATGTGTCGTCAGCAAAAATAGATGTGTAGCATCCTATAAGAGACGGTATGTCGTGTGTAAATATGTTGTAAAGTATTGGCGATAGACAAAATCCTTGGGGACATCCAGCATTTACATTGATTACTGCGGAAGAAGTAGCACCAATGTAAACTTTATAAGTTCTTTCTTTGAGAAAACTTTGTATAATTTTAATAATATACAAAGGGAAGTTCAATTTCCTCAATTTAAAGATAAGTCCGTCTTGCCAGACAGAGTCAAAAGCAGCTTTTATATCCAGTAGAACCATTCCAGTTGATTTATTCAAATTGAAGTTTTCGAGGACCGTGTTTTTAATTTTTAACAGGGGGTGGGCAGTATTATGTTCCCTTCTGAAACCAAAATGTTGGGGAGAAAGAATGTCATTTATGTTTATAAAATGAAGAATTTTTTCTTTGATTACAGATTCTAATATTTTACTTAATGACGATAGCAAACTTATCGGTCTATATGATGCTGGGCTATCGGGTGACTTATTTGGTTTGAGTAAAGGAATTGCTTTCGGACATTGCCATGCAGTAGGAAAGTATGAAAATTTAAGACAGGAGTTTAAAATAGTTGTTAAGAAATTTTCCCTTTCCTGCTTAAATATTTAAACTTTTATCTTTTTTTACTCCAAACCAGGAGATTTTCTGACCTTCAGTTTTTTTTAAATGCCTCAGTTTGAGCAACATTTAAGTGTCAATTTTCTTCAATATGATTGTTTATGTATTGTATTTCAGACAAGGATGTGTTTACTTCACAAATAGTTTCTGTGTCGCTAAGATTATTGGTTAGGTTGTGATTAGTTTCAAAATGCTTAGCTATTATGTCACATTTATCCTTTTGTGAGTAGAAAAATGAATTGTGGTTTAATGTTGGAATGTTTTTAGTTTTCCGACGTAAAACTTTAGAGGTTTTCCATAAAGGTTTAGAGGTTTATTCCAAGACTTGTTTTTAAAAGTCATTAATTCTTTATTGATGATTTTATTCAACCGATTCATTTGACAACGGTCTGAGTCTTCTCTGAATCTCTTAAAATTCCGTTTCCTGTGTTGTATTAAAATTTTTATAAAAATAGGAATTGACTTGTTTGGATAAGACTGTACACGTTTAGGAACGCTGTTGTCGATTGCAGCTTTAATGACGTTAGTAAACTTTTCAATCATCCTGTCGATTTGGGTTGTGTCGTCACATAATGCGATTACTTCGGAATTAGAAATATTTTCGTTTATAAACATTTATATATTTTCCAATTTGCTCTATTATAGTCAAAATATAGTGTTTCAGTTGTTACTGCATTCGCGTTGACATCGCAGATGACTGGTAAATGGTCCGAGCATAAATCATTGATAGTCTTTATAGAAAGCACATTTTGGGATACGTTTGTCAGAAAAATTTCAAGGTTAGATGGACGTCGTCTTACATCTGCCGGGATATATGAATTGTTTGGAGAAAAAAGTATTTGTAGGTCGCGATGCTGCAGTTTGTCGTATAATATATTTCCCCATGAATTGTTTCTAGTGCATCCCCAATAAGTGTGTCTGCAATTGAAGTCTCCTCCTAAAACAAATTTGAAGGTAGGATCTGTTAATTTTCTCAAGGCCGATGAAAAACGTTTCCCCAACTCCGCATTTGAACTTCCTCCAGGAAAATAACAGGATTAAACGTATAAATACTCATTTCCTCTATCAATTTTTATTCCGATATTTTCAATATTTACAGTATTTAGAGGCGGTATTAGTTGATGTTGGATATTTTTTTAATGAGAATAGCCACTCCGCCTCCTCTACTACCTTCACGATCCTTTCTATAAACATAGTAGCTTGTGTTTTTTAATGAATGATTTTTATTTAGCCATGTCTCATTTAAAAGGCAAACATCGATATTGTGTTTATGCAGAAAATGTATTAATTCTTCATTTTTATTTCGGATGCCTCTCGCATTTCATGTCATTATTTTCAGATTTTGTTGAGCTCAATATAAACATTTAAATGCTAAACTTGTAATGACCTCAAATTGGTCCGCTTTCGATTTGTATTTGCTTAAATTTGAAATTAGTTCAATAGTGAGACTTTTCATTTCATCTATTGAAAATAAATTATTGTTTGGACGATTATTGTTTTGGGGAATAGCCCACCCAGATACGTTCGGAATCTCCGGTAGATTGAGATTATTAGGGAATTCTTTGTTGTAATTAAATTTATTATTAAATTGAACTGTTGGCTTCCTAATACTGCGAGTTTCGTAACGTTTCCTCAGTTCAATATACTTAGAGCGGATAGGACAGTCAACTGATGACGATTTGTGATTGCCATTGCAATTTGCACATTTTTCAATTGTTGCATTATGAAAAACTAGGGATCTTACTCGGATATTGTCCGCGAAGTGATAGCACGTCTGTATATTTTGCTATGCATCTACACACTAATTTATTAATATGATAAGTGTTTCTTAAGAACTAAATATTACAATCTGACTTAACCTATCTTAGACTAATGTGTAAAAGAGAAAGTGCATCTGCCATCTGGACACACACCATTCTTTATCTCTCATGTGGCAAGCACGCTACACATGCTTATCAGTCTGTAGTGAAGATTACTCCCCGTAATCTCACCCAAACATACCACATGTGGCAATAGAAAACTCCTATCTTATTAATGTGTACAAACAAAAAAATAGATCCATGTTTAACTAAATATTCTCTCTTCTACACAAGAGACCCCCAGCAAGACATTCACTATCTTTATTATTTAAAAACCATGTTCGCTACGTGAACACATTACATTCAGTACTTTTGTGATTTCCTGCACAGGTAGAGCAAAAGGTCTTGACTTTACAACGATTGGATCCATGGCCATACATTTGACAGTTATAACACTGTGTAATTTTACCTTTGTTGGGTTTCTGGTATTCCCATCGGATTCTTATACGATTTTTTGAAGAATAGGTTTGACGGAGCTCCTTTAAAGTTATTGTTTTCCGTTGAAAATAAACAACATATATTATGTTTTCGTTGAGTCTATCTTTAGCCTTTCTGATGACAAGTTTCACATGCATACATTTTAAGCCCATTTCATTTAAATGTGTTTTAACCACATTTGGGTCCATTTTATCAAGATTTAATAGAATCATCTTATAAGGTTTTTCGTTTTTGGGACATATGAAAAATATTCCAAATTAAAATTATTGTCGAGTGCATCACACATGACATTCAAATCTTCTTTCTTAGTAAGAAAAAGATTTAATCCGATGGAGATTTTTCGTATAGAGTACGACGAAATATTTAATATTCTGCACATTTCATGCACTTGTTCAGTTTTGCATTTCAGAATAGTTATCGGTGGTATTTTATCACTGCTCGGATTATCGATAACAGTATTTTCGATATCATCATCTGCATCATCAGGAGATAATAGTTTTGGTTTCTCTCTGAGAAGAGCTATTAGGTTTTTTAGTCATAGTTAAATCGTCGCACGGTCTCTTAATTTTGTTCAATTTATTTTTGTTATTTTTTTGCTTAAACTCTTGTATTGTGAAGAAGAACAAGCACGAATAACAGTACTATATTTTAAGTGTTTTTTGTTTTGTTATAATTCACGTCTGCACAATACCGTATACAGTATTTTTCAGTTAATTGACCCTACGGTTAATTGGTTTCCACGCTTAATTGAACCACATGATGGGGCAAAAAATATTTCATAGAAAAATACATGTAAATTTTCTCGGATAATTAAACCCTGTTAATTGATTTTCCCGCTTAATTGGTTAAAATTTCATGTCATCAAAAATAAATTTCCTTTCAATTTTCACCGGTTAATTGCATAATAATAATTGAAAAATAATCTGCCATTTTTTACATACATATTTGACATAATTTGTGAAAAAAGACTAGGTGGCATCTCTACTAATTGGACAATGACATTGTCCAATTAGTAGAGATGTCACCTTCAATTAAGCGGGTTCGGATAATTGGTTCCTCGGATAATTGGTTCCTCGAAAAATACTGTGTGCTATACGACTGATATATCGTTTAAAACTATGACAAAACTGGAATAACAATTTAATCTGTATTGTTTGACCTAGGTGTTGATGTAGTAAAATGAGTTCACGTCACAAATTTTCATGAGGTAAGGAAGAAATATCGTATTGATATACACTCGAGTACTCTTATAACGAACCTCTTATATAGCGAAAATTTTTCCTGATCCCAAAGTTATAAGACATATTTTTCATACGAATCTTAAGCATTTCGTTACAACCAAATTAAAATATATGAAATCTGAATGTTGGGACCGAGTAAATAGTTCGTTATAAAAAACTTCGCTATTTTTATAACGACCTATTTATTACGTATATTCCCAAAAATATACGTAATACTGACGATGACAATCTTCACAATAGTTAGTTTTTACTATAACAATCGATCCATGTCAGCTGTGATGTCATTGTTTAAGGAAGAATCGATATTTAAAATAGTTAAATAGTTTGCTTTAATTTTAAAGGTCGTCGCCGTTGAAATCTGTCTACTCCTCACTATTACATCTTTGTAATAGTATGAGGCTGACAGATTTCAACGGACTTTTGTTTACATTTTGAGTTTGCGCCACCTTTAGACATCTTTGTGTCAAACAGTATTACATGGATAACTTTCGTTGTAACCTACTGGCCACACATCTTGTTGTGAACACCCTAGCTTAAATTGTAAGCTACGCACATATAGTTGTGCTATTAAGGTTATATAGTTTACCAACTAAATAAATATCGGCATTGGTCGAAACCCTTTTACTAATAAAACTATCGTGATTTATTTCAATTTCTTTTTTGCTCACGAGTACGCATTGGGCGTACTAACTCTATCGGGAGGATCTTTGCACTATACCTGCCTCTACCCAAGTCCCTATAGTGCGGACTTAACATTTGGTCCTTCGAGCCAAACGATCCCAAAGAGAGCGAGTGAACGACAGCAGCTTTTTCGTAATCATCCGCCACCATTAATTTTTATTTAATAAATATTTAGCTATTTGATCTATTGTCGAATAGCAATATTACAAACCAAAAAACTATTGTGTTTTTACTTATTGGTTTTTCTATTTCCCTTTTTATTTACATTGGCGTAAACAGTTGGTCACTTCGAGCCGCGATACAGTCCATAAATAAAATATTAATTATTGGTACGTATAGTGCAGTGAGCACAAACAATAATAACAAAGTGTTTCGTTTGTTTGTGTGGCCGTCGTTACAACGCGTCACGGATTCCCTTCTGTTGTTGACAATCGGTCAAAGACCATTCGCGGACAGTCATGCGGGAATATTTGTACCAAAACAAAAAGTAATAATTCTTCTTATATTTGGTTACTTTTTGTCTTTCTCTAAATTCGTAGAGAAAATATCGTTTACGTTTTTCAATTTTTCGTTGAAGAACTTCGCTTTTATTCAATCTCTTTTCGTATCGATCATATTGTTTTGCATATTTTCGTTTACAAAAATATGCAATAATATAATCATATATACGAGTGTGACATATGTACGTTTTCAGCCTATTCGTGGCTACCTTTTTGTTGATTTACATACGTACGTATAGTTACATGCTCTAGAATCGTCGATTTGTTGTTCTGGATAGTTGGTCATTCAGTCGCTTACATGCGAATAAAGACGCACGCATACATACTGCATTTTCGCAAATTCCCTTTTCTGTTGTGTCCGTTTTATTGCACGGTCTCCCACCAGTGTATTATTACACAGTTGTGTCCGTTTTATTGCACGGTCTCCCACCAGTGTATTACTACACAGTCCCCAGCTTGTATATTAGTACAGTGACACATATTATTATATTTTATGGTAAATATAATATCTGTGTCAGGGGATATTATTTAAATATTTTGGACATTTTAAAATCCAGTGCACCCTACAATCAGTCAATTGGACTTTTATATAGTGTAGGGCCCATATTAAGCATATTGTTGCCTGTTAATAATTTATTCATTTTTTATCATTTATTTGTATTTTATTGGGCATATAATTTTGATTTTTAATATTTGTTCCGAACATTTTTGTGCCCTACAATCGGTCGTTTGGACTATTGTATTGTGTAGGTTGTATATTTTTCAAAAACTTGCACATAACATTTTTGGTGAATTTAATTACTTGTTTTTGTTGATATTTTGATCATTTATGCTACAATCGGCAGCTGTTGCATTTGATTTAACACTGTTTAGCTACAATTGCTAGTTAATTTTCGTTTTTGTTGATTTCCTTAAGTTTTATCATAGATTTTTGTACATTTTCACCATTATACGGCATTTCAAAAATCTATTTTTTCGTCAATTTTGTTTATCGCTCGTATAAATTAAAATTTCTTCTTTGCTTGGTTTTAGCTATCGCGCAAATTGACTCGATTTTTATATTTCGCTTGGATTATATTTTTAAATCCCTTTTTTTGAATATTTCTCTTTTGTATTTAATTTGTAAAAATGGCTTCCACTTCTATGAATTTATTTATTCGTGCTTCCAAGTCTATGGTGAGATTCGTGGCACACTTCGGTGCATTGAAGGGAGACGAATTAGATATTTATGATCTTGAGCTTAGGAGTGATGATATTAAAAAAATTGTGGAAATCGGTCGAGGAAAATTTTAATAATTGTATCTCCCACGTAGAAAATCCAGAAGATCTCGATTCATTGCATAGCAAGTATGCGGTCTAAACAATATATGCATTGTTCATCAGTTATAAATCTTCTTTGAGCAATTCAGTAGTGTCGGCAACGGAGCATCCCGATAATATTCTTCCGGGAACTCTCTCATTTGATGCCACCGTTAAAACGTGAGCTCGTCGTCCCACTCTTCTCGTGATATGGGAACACAGGCATCTAGCTCCACAATATTGAATATTGGAAATTCTAGAATAGGCCAAAGCTTTTTCGTAGAACGCAGATAACTTTCATAACATCGCGATTCCTCCTTGCAATATCGATATTTTCAGTGGAAATATTTTTGATTAACCCACTTTCAGAGATTTGTTTAGTGCGGTATATATTAATAACTCCCGATTGACAGACATTGAGCGTCTATGTCATCTGGTGAGTAAAACTAATGGTGAGGCAATCGTATCGAAATTTCCTCTAACTCATCGGAGTTTTGAACCTGCATGGATTGCCTTGAATTCCACTTATAATAATCCGCGATTGATTGTACATAGCCATTTAAAGTCTTTATTTGCCCTTCCTGTGCTGGATCAGGAAAGTAGTTCTGGACTTAAGTCACTTCAACGCGGAATTTATAGTTGTCTTTCCAGAATGGCAATTTATAACACACCAACGGAAAATTGGGATCCGGTCGTGGTATTTCTTTGTTTGCAGAAATTAGCCAAATTGACACATGCTTTATGAGAGCAAAGTGTTAAATCCAAATCGTCTCTTTCATCTTGGAAAGAGTTAGATGCATTCGTGACAGAGAGAATTCGTACTCTTCTGTGTTTTCATGAAATGAGAGATTTTAATACTGTATCAAATTCGAAGAATAGACAACGTTCCGTTTCAACTCTATGTGCAACTTCTACTTATCGTTCGTCCTCTGATTCTTGTTGCGTTCTTTGATCAATTGTACACCTGCCGATAGATTTAAATTGGTCAAGAGGCATCGTTAGTGTGTAAATTGTCTTCGTAGGGGACATGAAGTCACAAATTGTAATAGTCGTGTCTGTCGAAAGTACAATCAGAGGCATCACACTCTATTGTACAGAGATAGCTCTATTGTGAGCAATCTGAGTCAGATGGTGACTCCCACAATTTCTAATTTATCGTCATCGACACCAGTTTTTCGACCACGAAATTTAAATGTTAATAGCAATTATTCGCCATCTCCCACTGTGATTGATCCACCCGCATCTGTAGGCACTGTTATTCGACAAACATTTCACGCCACGCAGAACAAAGCAGTTCTATTGGGAACAGCCATGGTTAATATTGTTAACAATGGTGCTTGTTATCCTGCTCGAGCGCTAATAGATCCGGATTCTGAGACTTCTTTCATGTCCGCACGACTTCAGAAGAAGTTGAAACTGCCGGTCAAATCCACAATTTCGACAATTCGCGGAGTAAATTGTACTGTCGCTACTACATGTCAAAAAATGTGTTCGTAAAAACTTAGAAGTCGTTCTGATAGGTCTCACAGTTTGGAAACGTCGGCCATGGTAGTATATTCCATATCGGGAAATCTTCCATTGTATTCGATTATCTGTACTTTCAATCGGATTTGTCAAATATAGTTTTGGCGGATCCTCAATTCTTTGAATCTCGTCCAGTAGATATTTTGATAGGAGCAGACTTGTGTCCAAAAATCATACAAAATCATAGTTTTCGACTCTCGCCTGGATCGCCGCTCGCTCAAAATACAAAATTCTGCTGGATAATTATTGGTCCTATAAAATAATCGTTTTCGTAAATCGTACGAAATCGTTGTAAGGCGGCCTCAACAAACATAACACAATTTGGCTCACAAATCGTGGGGTCCCTAATGGCTCTTTCGTTTCGCGGGGTCCCTAATGGTCATTTCGTACCACAGGTCCTTTCTGGCCTAACACAACCACGGGGCCCCCAATGGCCCATTTGTACAACAGGTCATTGATGATCTGCATAATCGGGGGTCCCTAATGGTCCTATCGTTAGCATGTAAGATTGTTAGTTGGAAAAAAGTAAAAAAATTATGTAAAAAAAATTGGAAAAATATTTGAAAAAATTTAAAAGGTTTTGCTCACCATACACTAATACCAAAGACAGACGACAGCCTTAATTTGCATTAAATAGTTCTTAATTTGAATTAATATTTACCCCTGACAGACGAGAGTTTCTGCATTTATGAATCAGTTTTTTGTTTCAAAACTATTGTTTGTCTGTGTGTAGGAAGAAAATATTGACATTTGTTTACAATATTTTTTAGGATTACATCGTTATGAAAAGGTTATATGACAGACAGGAGGAATAACAGCTATAATTATGATAAAACAGCGCCCAATTCGACGGAATGTTGTATTTTGCCTTTATTTCTAATTTTTTTTCCATAAAGGTAAACAATTTTGACAACAATCAATTTATTTTCTATAGCATTGCCATATTGAAATTGCTTAATTCAGTATAAATTCAGTTTGATTTTGTGCATTTACAACACATAAAAATGAGGATAATGTACAAGTTAATTTGAATTAAGGCTGTTAATGCAAATTAAGGCTGTCGTCTGTCTAGGCTATAAGCCGTTATTTATAATTTATTGTATTTGGTAAAACATATGGATGTTTCAAGGGAAGCGGCAAATGTTTAAGGAAGAGTCGCTATTTAAAATAGTTCAATAGTTTGGATTTAATTTGAAAGGTCGTAGCCGTTGAAATTTGTCTACTTCTTATTATTACATCCTTGTAATAGTATGAGGCTGACAGATTTCAACGGACTTTTGTTTACATTTTGAGTTTGCACCACCTTTAGGCATCTTTGTGTCAAACACTATTACTTGGATAAGTTTCGTTGTAACCTACTGGCCACACATCTTGTTGTGAACACCCTAGCTTAAATTGTAAGCTACGCACATATAGTTGTGCTATTAAGGTAATATAGTTTATCAACTAAATAAATATCGGCATTTGTCGAAATCCTTTTACTAATAAAACTATCGTGTTTTATTTATATTTCTTTTTTGCTCACGAGTACGCATTGGGCGTACTAACTCTATCGGGAGGATCTTTGCACTATACCTGCCTCCACCCAAGTCCCTATAGTGCGGACTTAACAGTCAAGTTCATCAAAGAAAAAGAGAAACACCTTAAGAATGGTCAAGAAGGCTATGTTTTGCCTTATATTGTATATATGTAACTAATTTGGTCCCTACTAGTTCGCTATAACTGTACTCAACTTTATTTATATGAATTTCTTCACCCTACGCATTCATCGGCACTAACAAGCTTCCATTAACCTACATTGGCCGTTAGGCCAGCTTCACGAATCCTCCTGGCGATTCCTCTGATTACCTCCTGATGCCTTTTGAAAAATTTAGATATAACTGGAAATGTAAGAAAAGTCCCGCGAACCAAGCACTGGTCTAAGGGCGATCGAAAAATAAAATTTCCTGTAGTGTACGTGTGTAATAATTTTCCAACGTTGTAATTCCCATCAAATTCACAGTTCACACGATTTAATTGTTTGCTAAAATTAATTTCAATATTTGGTGTTTGATATCAAAAGTTGGTTCCCACATTAAATGGTCAACGACAAATGATATTGGATCCATCTACTGAGACAACGGGAATACGTTAACGTAACCGTTTACCAAAACACACAAACATCACACGACAGAAGAAGGGCATACTTCTCAGAATTATTAATAGTGACCCGCCACCACCATGGGCAAGAAGCACTGAATTATGGCATCAAATAGATGTGCTAGATAAAGAAATTAAAGAATACTTATCATTAAGAAAAACAAAAATAATTTTGTATATATATATATATATATTTAAAATGGGCGCATAGGAGTCCAAAATATCAAATCCTAATGCAAATGTAATAAATAACATAGAGATCACACTGACCAGTTAAATTCTATAAGGTATCTGTTATTAATTACTATAATATTAAGTAAAGTTAATTTATAAGTTGACATTTATATTTTACACAAAAGATCACTCAGAAAAAGATACATTAGTCGTGGGAATGATTTAGAACAAATTTATAAAAATAATTAAATAAAAAAGAACTAAAATGTGTCTATATGGACTGGCAAATTATAGTTAGAAATTGTAGGCAACTTAAAGAAGAATTTGAGAAATCATATAAATGTTTAAATACAGATAGGCCGACAAGAAACAGTTGACAAACATCTGAGAAATCTATTTATTGTTCTAGAAGAAATCAGGGTAGTGCTCAATGTACACTACGAACGCCACGCTACAGGACACAAAATTGCAGCTGAAGCATTTTTTGCAGACGATAAGGGAAAACTAATAAATGTAGCAGAAAGAAAAGGAATAGAATGGAAACTACCACAAACAGTCCTAATACCTTCAAAACTTACCGAACCAGCCAAAATGTCACAAACAGTAGCCGAATTCTTAAAACCAGCCACAAGTCTTACTCCAGACTTTGATGGAAAAGCAGAAAATTTGACAAGTTTTCTTGATGCTTTAAATTTAGTTGATTCTATCAAGCAATCGCAGGAGTTGGTAGCAGTTTCATTGGTAAAAACCAAATTAAAAGGCAAAGCAAGAAATTTAATAAGCAATGAAACTTCTTTAAGTCAGATAATAGATACATTAAAGAGAACTGTATAGGGCGAATCATTGGAAGTCGTTACAGCAAGACTCATGAATTTAAAACAGAAAAATAAAACAGCAAACTTATACACTAAGGAAGTTGCAGATTTGACAAAATCACTCGAAGCTGTTTATATCTCCGATGGGTTGACAAACGATATAGCCACAAAATACAGCAAGCAACAAGCTATTAAAGCCATGACAAAAATTGTTCTATCGATAAAGTAAAAGTTATCATGGAGGCAGGCAATTTCAACACAATGAATGACGCCATATCCAAATTCACAGAAGCAACTGGCAATGATAATGAGGTGTTGTATTATGAACAAAGAGGAAAAGATCATTATCATGGTAGTTACAGAGGACGCGGAGGTTCAAAATAGAAATAACAATGACAGAACACAATATGGTACTTGAAACCATTACAACCAAGGTCGAGGAAATCGTTACAACAATAACAGAAGTGCTTATAACAGGCAAGGAGATAATCACCGAAATGTGAATATGACACATTCGGAAAACGATCTTACCCCCTTGAGCAGTCAGGAATGATTAAACTATACTCTTTTGATCTCAGTCTGGGCAATTTCATAGTTAAGAACGTTGAAACAATGTACCCACTAACATAACTTGTTGACACAGGTGCTGATATATCGTTGCTGAAGAATACATTTGGACAATACGAAAACATGAATACTAATAATATAACTAATTTATCTGGCATCGGAAAAGGAATTATAGGAATTATACATGTAGATCTTAGAATAAAAAATTTGTTTCCTTGTTCAACATAAATTTCATATCGTTCCTGAGAATTTTCCCATACAGTGCGATTGAATACTCGGGATGGGTTTTATTAGAAAATATAATGGTTTTTTTGGATTTTAAAAATGGAAATAGTAATTTTACGATATGACATCGAAACTACAATACATATATACAAAATCCATTAATTCACGTGATCAAGCACAATACTATTTTACTCCCAGCCATATCTGAAGTTATTAGACAAGTGCGTCTACTAACTAGTGAGAAATCAGTATTAGTACCAAATCAAGAAGTTCAACCAGACATAGTCGTAGCCAGCACAATAGTAGACAGTGAAGTCGCTCTGATAAGAATAATTTATACGACTATGGAAGACGCTGCAATAAACAGGAAGGTCATTCAATTTGAATTCCCAAAAAAACTATGAAATAGTATCGGTCACACCACAGCAGGATGATAGGACAAAAAAGTATTGGAAAAGATAACATTTCCAACTCTGTTTGAAAAAGAACTAACAAAACTATGTGCGGAGTACAGCGATGTTTTCGGCATTGATAGCGAGCCTATCACTGCAAACAACTTCTACATACAAAAACTCACACTAAATGACAATACACCTGTATATATAAAGAATTACAGGATTCCTTAATCACACATGTTAGAAATAGATAAACAGGTCTCAAAACTAATCAAAGATGGCATAGTGGAACCGTCCATTTCCGAATACAACAGCCCTCTTCCCTTAGTACCCAAGTCAGGTCAACAAAAAATTGCTAAAATTGCTTTGCATAACCACGGATGCCAGCAAGCACGCATGTGGTGCAGTACTTACGCAACAGTGTAATGGAGTTCAACTCCCTGTTTCATATGCCTCAAGAACATTCACTAAAGGCGAAAGTAACAAGTCAATAATAGAACAAGAAGTGATTGTGACACACTGGGCAATTAATCATTTTAGACCTTACGTCTACGGACGAAAATTTTTAGTAAGATCAGACCACAAACCACTTGTATATCTATTCTCTATGCGAAATCCTAGTTCTAAACTAACTCGAACTAGATTAGATTTGGAAGAATATATGTTCAAAAAGAACATATTGATTTCCTACATTAATATTAATATTATTTAATCATATTATTATTGTCAACAAATAACTGACCCAACTTTATTATTGTTTTTTGTGTATACAGGCCAGTAACCCAAATAAAGAAATAAATGGAATGTTTTCACAATGCATGGGTTACGGGCTGAAGAATTATGCTTATTCTACATATTTAGTTAATTTTATGTTAATACGCGAACCAATTTCAAAAATCCCCTTTTGAGCTCTGGAGGAACAACAGGAGGAAATTGCATGTAATTAATCATCATACAACAACTGCTGCTACTCGCTAATAAATCAACAAACAACAATGGCAAACGTCCACGAGCTTATTTTTCAGCGGGAAGAAAGTGCCAGTAATTTCGAAAAATTCGTCTCTACTATAAAGAAGGCCCCTCTTGAAAGAAGAACGGAAGAGTTCTACAAGGGCAAACTTGTTGAACTAAGGCTGATTGAGTCAAGAAAGCTACGATGTGCTGGAAGATTCGGTACACAACAACTGAATAAAACTGGCAGTCTTGAAGGACAAATGCAGCGAAACCGTGACCATTGCACATCAACTGGGGAGTGACATTATTGCACACAGTTCACTCCCACTAACAAAGGTAACAATTCCACAATTCGTCAGTTCTATGAACTTTTCTTGGAGATGGTAGACAAACAGTCTCTTCCAAGTGTTCAAAAATGTGGTATCTCAAAACCAATTTATCTGGCGAGGGTGGCAAACTAATCAGCCATCTATCCTTTGATTGAGTCAAGAAAGCTTCGATATGCTGGAAGATTAGGAACAAGACAACTTAATAAAACTGGCAGTCTTGAAGGACAAATGCAGCGAAACCGTGACCATTGCGCCTCAACTGGGGAGTGACATTATAGCACACAGTTCACTCCCACTACCAAAGGTAACAATTTGAGTCAATGGAATCGATTGGAAAAGCGGCATCTGTTCACAAGGGTTCAATCAAAACTGTTTCGTCCGTAACATCAGTGGAGGATCACAGCAATTGTAAACTATGGAAGAACGACTCCCATCCAATTTATCATTGTAAGAAGTTCTTGGCAATAACAGATGGTGAGCGATTGAAATGGATACAGCAACAAAAATTTTATGTAAATTGTTTCAAATCGGACCATGTAGCAAAAACTTGTTTTTCTGGCAACTGCATGGAGTAATAAGCACAATACATTGCTACATTTGCCAAAAAAGTCTCAACCGTCATCGAAGGTCTCAAATCAAATACCACCAACAAAAAGCAATACCCTGTTACATTTCACCACGAAAGATCCAGCAGGGGGCAGTACATCAGTGGTGTCACCTCAACAGCCACAGACAGTGGCGTCGGCAAACAGGAGCCAGTCCTATGTCCTTCTAGCAACCGCGAGGTTTTCCATCAAGGCCAATAACGGAAGGTCTTACGATTTTAAAGCTACTTTGGATTCCGGCTCACAGATTAACATCGTATCAGAGCGAATAGTGCTGAGGTTGGGCATTGAGCCCATAGAAGCGTCACTCTGCATCGAAGGTGTTGGTGGGCGAGCAAAAAATGCTAATCAAAGAGTAAACGTGGAGCTTCAGTCGCTAACAATCAGTTTTCGGACGCGGCTGGAAGCGTTTGTGTTACCAAACATAGTTCCACCACAACCAAACACAGACATCGACGTGTCATCATAGCCTATACCGGAAAATATAAAATTAGCAGATCCATACTTTCAAAATACAAGCAGAATAGACGTACTGCTTGGCGCAGAATTTTACTTCAATCTGATTTTGTCACAAGAGATTCGTATGTCCAAAGAGCTACCGATATCGAAAAACTCAAAACTGGGCTGGATTTCTAGTGGAAAGATCAATGCAAAATTGGAAACAAACACGTGTGCAGTATTCGGAGAAGATGATCGGGCATTGGAAGAATTATTAAAGATGATGTAGGCGAAGATCAGAAAGTGACCCTAGCAGATGAAAGGTGTGAGAACCACTTCCACCAAAATACAATAGTCAATGAAGATGGTCGTTTTGTTGTACGATTGCCATTTGCAGATGATGCATATAAACTATGCGAGTCCCTCAATATTGCAGCGTTCAGATTCTTCTCATTGGAGCGGCGCTTATCGAAGGATGCGAGTCTTCGAGAGCAATACGTCAAATTTATGAAGGAGTATGAAGAGCTGCGACATATGACTAAAATGCAATCGAGAGAGGTGCGCGGCAGCCACTACTATATCCCACACCATTGTGTCCTTCGCCAAATAGTAACACAACTAAACTGAGAGTCGTGTTCGATGCATCCTGTAAGTCCTAATCTGGATGGTCACTTAATAACGTGTTGCATTCAGGCCCAAAGGTTCAAGGCGATTTGTTTGGAATGCTGTTGCGATTCAGACTTCCATGATTTGTGTTTAGAACAGATAGAGATGCAGAAGCAGCTAAATAACTTATTGTTGCAAGCAGGATTTAGACTGCGAAAATGGTGTGCTAACCACTTAAAACTCCTTCATGGAGTTCCACCGGAAGATAAAGAAGTGGACCTCAACTTTGACAATTCATCAACCAAGGTTCTAGGATTGACATGGATTCCTCAAGTAGACAGGTTCTGTTTAAAGAGTGGTGTGGATGAATGTAAAGTTGTTACCAAGCGAAAGGTCACCTCCGATTTCGCACGTTTGTTTGTCCCATTAGGAATTGCAGTTTCTGTATGTTGCCGTATTTTGCTGTTTTGCTACAAAGGCGGTTCATTTGGAAATAGTGACAGATTTGACAACAGAAGCATTTATCGGTGCGTTGAAAAGATTTATTGGTCGTCGTGGGAAATGTCAAACTCTTTATTCAGACAATGCGACCAATTTTGTGGGAGCTAAGAGCCAGATCCACGAACTTAATCGTGCGGTGTTTGGGGAGAATAGCAAAACGCTAATAAAGGAAACATGTTCAAGGGAAGGCATAGATTTCCAATTTATACCCCCAAGAGCTCCACATTTCGGCGGTCTCTGGGAAGCCGCAGTGAAGTCAGCTAAACAATTGCTACTTCGGACCACCGCTAGCGCATCATTGACTCACGAAGAGTTGGAGACCGTAGTCATCGAAATTGAGGCGATACTGAACTCCTATATCAAATGACCAGAATGATCTAACAGCATTAACATCTGGCAATTTTCTTGTTGGTGAACCCCTCACAGCACAAGTCGATCCATCAACCAAGCAATCTACTACATCGTTGGCAAGTAGGTGGAAGGTAGTGTCTCAGATCAAGCACGAGTTTTGGAAACGCTGGTCAACGGAGTACTTAAACACTTTGCAGGAAAAGGAAATGGAGTACAACATCTCCAAACATTGAGCCTGGTCAATTAGTCATCATTAAGGAAGACAACACCCCTGTAATGCAGTGGCCACTAGGCAGAATAACCCGCACATACAAGGGCAACGATGGACACGTCCGTGTAGTGGATGTGAAAACGCAGAACGGCGAAGTTAAGCGATCGATCAACAGATTAGCTCCTTTACTCATAACTGAAAGAGAAGTACCACTGCCATCAATCGAGGGTGATTATGTTGCTGATGGACCGTCATCATCGAAGAGGTTCAAACCCTCAGCTAGTTCTTCCATTGTGCCTATGTCATTCATTTAAAATACATAAGTTTGACAACCAGCCAGGCATTTATTTTGAAGGGATTGGAGTTACAAGGATCATAACAGCAGAATGGAGGCTGATAACTTACTATGACCTTTCTCTGATCTGGACAGATATGGACGACTTTTGCACTGGAATAAAAACACTCCAGGATGTGTGCAGGAGTTCAATTGAAAATATAACTTGTGCAGTTGTATTAGATAACCTTATTCAAGTCCAAAACCAGCTAAATGATGCTACAATGAAAATATTTCCACGGCGCAGCAGGCGGGGTGCTCTAAACATAGTTGGAAACTTGGCGCACTCGTTATTTGGTGTTTTGGACTCCGAATATGCCGATCAAATGGCTGCAACCATAGAAAAGGCAAATGAGGACAAACAACACATGTTGCAACTGCTGAAAAACCAAAGATCGATCATAGATTCAACGATAAATATTATCAAAAAAGATGAAGGTATGAGTCAAAGGAGTTTTAAAAATATGCACACTGAGATGCGACTAATGGCAAATACGGTGAAAAAAGAAGAAGATAATGGAAAAACAACTCAATTCATATTGTTCCTAGTCTCGCACCTTATGATATTATCATTTAAGTTAAAGCAAACAGAAGACAGGATCATCGATGTCTTGACAGACATCCATCACGGCCGTATCAGCCCGTTGTTGCTTATGCCACATCAGCCACTAAACGAGCTCCAAACGAACAAGGCACATATGCCACTATCCCGCATTCTACCTATTTCAGAAGATAACTTAACAGAGTTCTTCAAGCTAATGACAAGTAAGGGAAGTGTTATGATATTCATATTTGAGATTCGCCTTCCATTAGTGGATCTTCAACAATATGACTTGTATAACATGATTCCCATACCCATGCTACGGTCTGGTCAGTTCATTTCAATATCACTACCGTCAACAATATTGGCAGCAAATGCTCATCGGGATGACTTCATATCGTTAACAACAGACGAAATGCTCAGTTGCGTACATACAACGAATGACATAAACAGGCAAGGTTGAGCAAACATAATCGGTGGCATTTATGCGGGATCAATTTTTTATTAAATAAATCATCGGAAGCTTGCAACTTAAAGTCAACAACTTATTACGAAGGTTGGAGGCAAATGGTCCAGAAGGGTCAATGGATATTTACCCTAGCAAACGCAACGGAATTGTCATTCGTGTGTGGTACACAAATGACTCACATGGAAGTACAAGGAACTGGGACTCTCGAGATAGGGTCAAATTGCATATTGAAAGATAACACCGTTACGATATATGGTCATTACGAGAACCAGACCGTTGGGCATACGTCGTACTTAAGACTTAAGCCGCTAAACGCAATCATATCAACCAGCAAGCTTGTCGTGTTAAACACAACCTTGGACAACATATATGAAACACATACTGCTGAACTCATCACTTTACACCAGCAGCTAAAGTCCATAGATATTGTACACCTGCCACAAATAATGATGACAACAGTCGTTCATCATCACGTCACTAGTTATTTGGCTCTTTGCGTAGGAATTGGAGTAGCATCTGCGTCACATGCAAGTTTCACCTGTTCTCGACGACCAGCAGCAACAACAGCAATCCAGTACCAACCCCTCGCCGATCACTGCCGTCATCATATTTCGTCGACGCTACAGTTTCTTGTTCAAAAAGAACATATTGATTTCCTACATTAATATAAATATTACTCAATCATATTATTATTGTCAACAAATAACTGACCCAACTTTATTATTGTTTTTTGTGTATGCAGGCCAGAAATCCAAATAAAGAAACAACTCGAATGTTTTCACAACGCATGGGTTACGGGCTGAAGAATTATGCTTATTCTACATATTTAGTTAATTTTATGGTAATTCAAAATTGTATAAATAGTCAATGCAAAATAAAGATTCTTGGTAGATTACAAGAAATTGTAAAACTATCAAGATTACGCAATTTGAGTGTTGCGTATATCATTTAAAATAATAACAAATTAATCAATATGATTTCACCGTAGAGTACCTTAAGGGGAAGGACAATAGCATAGCTGATGCTCTATCCCGTATAACGATTGAAGAACTCAAAGTCATAAGTAACACAATTTTGAAGATAATGACACGATCAGCAAAACGTCAGGAAAACACCTGCACAGGTAAAACACAAGAATTAAAAGCACAATATAAGGAGCCCAATGTCTATGAAGTCATTAATAATAATGAAGTACGTAAATTTGTGCAGATTAAACTAGATTCCACTAAATGCTTACTTAAACATGGGAAGAAAGTTATCTCAAAATTTAGTGTGAGCGACATGTACTCCAATGGAATAATAGACTTAGGTCAATTTTTCCAAAGGCTTGAATTAGAAGCCGAGTCGCATGGAACGCCACAACTTAAAATGGCACCAAACGAACAGATTTTTGAATCTGTCTTGTTAAGTAAATTTAAAGAAATGGGCAATACAATTTTAAAAAGAATAAAGGTAGCGCTACTACAAAAAGTGACAATAATAGGCAAAAATTATAAGTCCACAATAATTGAAATCCACGACGATCCAATAGAAGGAGGCCATACAGGGATTACGCGTACCCTGTTGAAAATAATAAAATATTACTATTGGCCACAAATGACAAAAACAAGTAGAGACTAGGTAAAAAAATGCAACAAATGACACATAGCTAAAACAACAATACACACCAGAACTCCAATGACTATTACACCAACACCTACCTGTGTTTTTGACACTGTGTTCATTGACACAATCGGACCACTTCCAAAAACAGAGAATGGTAATGAATATTCGATAACACTGATTTGTGACCTAACAAAGTATCTTGTAACAACTCCAGTTACTGATAAAAGCGCTAAAACAGTAGCAAAGGCATGAAGAACATTTCATTCTGAACTATGGTCCAATGAAGACGTTCATAACGGATATCAGATATCTGTAAATATCTCAACATTGATAAATTAACATTAACTGCGTATCACCACCAAACACTTGGTACAGTAGAGCGCAGTCACAGATCATTAAATGAGTATCTATGCTCATACATATCCGTTGACATAATCGACTGGAATGTTTGGCTAAGATATTTCCAATATTGTTATAATACAACGCCGTCGACGGTACACCAATACTGTCCTTATGAGCTAGTATTTGGAACACCCCCTACAGAACTTGTAAATTTAGATATGATTGATCTACTGTATAATATAGTTGATTATGCTAAGGAAGCTAAATATAGGCTAGAAGTAGCATACAAACGTGCCAAATTAAAAATATAAAAGTCTAAAAAAAACAAAAGAAATTATATGATAGGAAAATCAATGACTTTACTATAGAAATGCGAAATTTTGTTTTACTAAGAAATGAAGTAGGACATAAGCTAGGATGTATATACTTAGGACCATATACCGTAATGGGAATAAAAGATAGAGATAATATAATAATTATGAGTGATAAAGGATCGTTCACAAGGATAGATTAAAAGTATTTAGAAATTAATTATAATACGAAAAAACAAAATATCTACAACTACAAAAAAATAAGAACATGTAATAACAAAAACTAATATGAAGCAATCGTATTGTAAGAAAAATATGTGAAAAACTGAGAATGATCATAAAAATCAGTTTGTATGATCATTCTTCCGGAAAATAAAGGTGTAGTGTACGTGTGTAATAATTCTCCAACGTTGCAATTCCCATCAAATTCACAGTTAACACGATTTATTTGTTTGCTAAAATTAATTACAATATTTGGTGTTTGATATCAAAAGTTGGTTTCCACATTAAATGGTCAACGACTAATTATATTGGATCCATCTACTGAGACAACGGGAATACGTTGACACAAACGTTCACCAAAACACACGTACATTAACATTATTAAATTTAAGATTATCCTTGTAACTTTGTTTATCGGTCATGTGTAATTTGTCAGATGACACATGACAGATTATAAATAACAGATGAGCGGTGGCAAATAACAGATGATAGATGACACTTACGGATGACTAAGCGACAGATGATCAATGACAGATAACTAATAACTGATGGCAGATGACAAATGGGAAATGACAGATGACAACAGACAGTTGACAGGTGACAAAGGACCAATGAAAAATTACATATAACAAATGAATGTGAAAAAGTACAAATGACAGATTTTATGTGATAGATAACAAATGGAAAAAACAGACCGATGATAGATGACAAATTACAGATGACAGCTGAAAAATGACCGATGACAAGTGACAGAAGACGAAAGACAAATGACATTTGCCAGTAGACAGCTAGCAAATGACACATGTCATTGCCATCTATCTTATGTGGGGTTTCTTTTGTCGTCGGCCATTTGTCAAATGTCATTTTCATCTGTAATATTACGTCTTAGTCATCTGTCATTGTTCATTTGTCATCTGTTATTTGTCAACTGTTGTCATCTGCCATTTTCCATTTGTAATCTGTAATTTGTTACTGTGAATTGTCATATGATAAATGACAGAAGATAAACTACAGATTGAAAATGAAAGATGGAAAATGGCAGATGACAATTGACGACATACGATAATGACGAATGACAGGTGACATATGTCATTTTTCATCTGGCATTGTCCATATGACAGATAACAGTTGACAAAAGACAGTTGAAAAAATTACAGCTAAATAATTACAGATGCATTTTTCTATATTCAAAGAAATATTTCATACAAAATTGATTTAAAAATTTCTTTAGACATACTAAAATCAATGCAGGGTTTAGATTCTTTTTGTAATTTATTATTAAATGAATTTATACTCAAAATTTTACGAGATAAGGGTCCATTTCGACCATAATTCGTGCGGTGAAATGAAATATTAAAAATATTCAAAACACGTAAACTCCTCGGTGGGACAAAAATGGGTACTAACGATAATAAATCTGGAGAATCAATTTTATTATTAAGAATGTCAAATATAAAACATGCAGATTGGAACTTTCTTCGAGTTTCTAAACTTTGCAATCCCAGTAATAAACACATAGATTTATAAGAGGGCATGTCAGTAGTGAATTTTTTTAGAGCAAACCTTGTAAAACGTCTTTGAATCCTTTCAACACAAGATATATGGGAGTTGCAGTAGGGGTCCCAAATGATTGACGCGTATTCCAGTTTAGATCTGACATAGGCTGTATAAAAATTTTAATGGTATAAGGATCAGAAAATTCTGCGCAATTTCTTTTTACAAAAGCAAGTACCTTGTAGGCTTCAACGGGAATACGTTGACACAAAACCCACGTACATTAACATTATTAAATTTAAGATTATCCTTGTAACTTTGTTTATCGGCCATGTGTAATTTGTCAGATGACACATGACAGATTATAAATAACAGATGAGCGGTGGCAAATAACAGATGAGCGGTGGCAAATAACAGATGATAGATGACACGGATGATGGCGTATTAAGTGTTTATTAGTGTTGTTTCAACAAAATATAATATTCTTAATTTCGAAATTGTGAAGTTTTTTCTAAAAAGTGTTTTAAAGTGTTTATTTGTTTTTCCAAAATTTTCCAAAAATTGTATTTGGTTTTTATTTTGGTATTTATTTCTCCTTCTTGTTCCTTCGTTGTTTTAGTTAGTTTTGACATTTGTTTTATATTCCCCACTTGATTGTCAGTACTAAATTTGCTTTCCTTAGCATAATTTCAGGCGGTTACGTTAATTCATTTGCTATCATTTTCCATATCACATAAAATCACGTTTTTAAAGCATACTTTCAGGCGGTTATAAAATTTTATTAACCATTCATAATGGCTTGCTCTTTTAAAGACTGCAATATTAAAAACGTTAACGAACGACTTATTACGTGTTATATATGTGATAATTACATGTATCTTAAATGTGCCGAGTTTAATGGTAGGCAGTTTGATTTTATTACGGATAAGTCTAAAGGTCTCCGTTGGTCTTGCTTAGAATGTAGGGATCTAGAGGTAAATTTTCATCGGCTTTTTAAGGAAACTTGGTCAAATATTTTAAATTTAAAAAAAGTTTCAATTCGGTTTATCAAAATTTTGAAAAAATCGAAAAAATGGTCAATAAGTTTGAACTTCCCGATTGCTCCCCTAAAAGGAAAAAATCAGTTAATATTGCTAGTGGTCCCAGTTTATCAAATCTAGGCCCAGATAACTTAATTAGTCTGTACACGCCTATAGTGGCAAATTGCCCCTCCAATATGGAAAGTGTAATTCCTGAAAATAATCAATTGCTGTATCAACTTCAGCATCTACTTCTGCAACCTCTAAAAAATTATCCTTACCTCCTGCTATTGTTGTCAATGGCCAACCTTCAAATGCTGTTATTCCCCCTAATGTTACTAATATTGGAACTAGACCATCCTCTTCAAACCAATTGATTGTTGTAGCTCCACGTAAAACCGTGTTTATATCTAGGCTTCACCCTAACACCTCTACTGATAATATCCGTGACTATGTAAAATCTAAAATAAACGATTTATCCGATAGTGATTTAAAAATCTTTAAATTCAACTCATCTCAACCTCGTGATATTGCTTCATTTAAAATAATAGTTCCTAACAAATTTTTAAATCCTATAGCAACCAATTCGTTTTGGCCCGATGGTATCTTGGTAAAAGAGTTTGTTTTCAGGGAACGTCCATACATTCCTAGAACTGTGAATATTCCAATATTGTCTTACCTATTATATATCAAAATGTAAGAGGCATTAATACTAAATTCAGAAATGTGTTTCTTAAAAGTTTACATAGTTATTATAAAGTAATTATTTTTACCGAGACATGGCTTAAACCTGATGTACTCGATACATAGGTATTTTCCGATAATTATCAAGTTTTTAGGAAAGATAGAACATCTAAAAAAGGAGGAGGAGTTTTTATTGCAGTTCATAACACGATTTCTTCTGAATTTGTTGAAGTTTCAGTTGATCAGGATATTGAATTTGTCTCTGCAAAATTGGCATTTCTTGGTAACTCTATATTCTTATCTTGTTCTTACATTCCACCTAATTCAGGAGTTGAAATATATTTAAATCACGCTAATTTAATTGCAAAAGTGTCTTCGTTACTTAATAACAATTCTTCTTTAATTTGCATGGGAGATTTCAGCCTTCCAGGCTGATATAATATAATATAATATATTGGATTATGTTCCCTCGACTTATCCAATTGTATTCGATGCTTTTGGGGATAAAATTGTTTAACTCTGCCTTCACCAGGTAAACGACGTATTGAATGTTAAAGAGAAACTATTCGATTTAGTATTTTCGTCTACGTTAAATATCTCAATCTTTAGAGGATCTTCATATGTAATTCCTGAAGACAGTTATCATCCTACACTCACTGTGAATTTAGAATTGAAGAATTATTCTTCTAACACTATGTCCGCAAAAATTTCAATTATCAGATGTAACTTTGCTAACAATAATATTGTGCAACTACGTTCTTCATTGTTTTCAACTATATGAGATCTAAGTGGTGACATCGATTCGTATGTATCAAGAATTTACGAACTACTAAATACTTCTCTAAATCATTATGTTCCTACTGTAAACAAATTGAATGATCAGAGTCCTCCCTGGTTTACGCCGACTCTTAAGCGTTTACGCAATATAAAAAGTAGATTATTTAAAAAATTTTAAAATTCAAATACTGCTCTTAATTATGCAAAGTATTCATTGGCGAGGAGGCGATATAATTCTGAAAATTCAAGATGTTATTCTCAGCATTTAACACAGATACGATTAAACTTATTGAATAATCCTAAATCCTTTTTTAATTCGTAAATTCCAAGAGAAGAGCACAACAATTTCCTAGCTGTATGAAACTTGGAAGTAAAGAATCATCAGACAATTCAGAAATTGCAAATCTATTTGCTGACTTTTTTCAATCTTCATATACTCAAAATGCATTTAGTGGTCAATATAATTTTCAAATTGATAAATTAAATCATTTTCCTCGTTTCTGCTTAACTGAAGATGAAGTTTATTCTGGGTTAAAGGCATTACGTTCCTCATTTTCCCCCGGACCTGACGGAGTTCCAACCTACATTTTGAAATCTTGTGCTAATGAATTATTTTTACCCCTTACAAAAATATTTAACTATTCCTTAAATACAGGTTATTTTCCGCATTTCTGGAGGTCGAGCTATGTTATCCCCCTTCATAAATCTGGTAATAGATGTTTTATAGATAATTATAGATGTATTGCGAAGTTAAGTGCCATACCTAAATTTTTTGAACTATTAGTTTCACGAAGAATATCACATTTTATAAAAAGTATTATTTCCCCCTTTCAACACGGTTTTATGGAAGGCAGATCTACTACTTCCAATCTTCTTGAATTTGTTTGTCATGTTCATAATGGCTTCGCAAATAAACAACAGATACTGTAGTTCATAAGCTATTGCTCCATAAACTTAATGCTATAGGGTTCCCGTCAATTCTTTTAAGCTGGATTTCATCCTATTTAGAGGATCGTACCCAAAAAGTTTTGTTCAGTGATTCTTTTTCTAAAGATATTGTTGTTTCCTCTGGAGTTCCGCAAGGAAGTCATTTGGGTCCGTTATTGTTTGTTCTTTATCTAAATGATCTTCCGAATTCCATTCTTTATTACAAAATACTAATGTATGCAGATGATGTCAAGCTGTTTTCGCATACAAATACAAGTAATTCAGTTTATTTACAGTACGATTTACACTCACTCTTTGACTGGTGCAGTGCAAATCGAATGTCTCTTAATTTTAAAAAATCTAAGAAATTTTCCTTATTCAGATCACATCCAGTACAATCCGACTACTTTATAGGGTCATACAAACTGGACAATGTTGATTCATTTTCTGATCTTGGCGTCATCTTAGATCCTAAACTAAGGTTTATATCGATTCTTGTGTTAATAAAGCCAAGTCTCTATTAGGATTCATTAAACGCTGGTCTAAAGAGTTTGATGACCCTTATGTTACTAAAAGATAGTAAAGATAGTATTGTCCGCCCAGTCATAGAATATGGTTGCATTCTTTGGAGTCCGTTTTATAAATGTCACTGTGATAAAATTGAGTCAGTTCAAGTTCAGTTTTTAATCTTTGCCTTGCGTGGACTAAATTGGAACCCATCGGAATTACTTCCACCTTATAAAAGTCGCTTATTGTTAATTAATCTTCCAACACTTGAAAAAAGACGTTTTATGTTAAGAGCATTATTTATTATTAAATTAACACGTGGTCTGATTGATTCACCTTTTCTTACTGGAGAAATAATTTTTGACGTTCCTTCTCGAAGAACACGTAATTTTGAACCGTTGAATTTGTCCATCGCGAGAACTAATTACGAACTAAACAACCCAATGAGGTCCTTATGTTTAATATATAATAGAATAAGTAATGTTATATGTCTATGTAGACCATTGCATGCTATCAAGAATTCTATACTGGGCTTGGAAATTGGAGCAGCAGACCCTGAAATTGGAGCAGCAGTTGTCAAATTTTATATTGTAGCTTTTGTTTACTGTTGTCTGTTTAATGTATGTTGATGTAATGTCTGTTTAATGTATCTAATTCTAATTTATATTTGTTGTATTATTACTAAATGCCGGCTGATGACCTATCTGTAGCCGGTATTGTTAAACCACTACTAACCCGCCTTAGACCGGTCTTTGGTGTGTACGTGCTCCCTGCGTATAGGGAGGTAGCCCCCTCGGTCGGCAGGGGCGGGTGTGAGAGGGGGGGGGACGAACGATCAAAAAAAACAGATGACAAATGGGAAATGACAGATGACAACAGACAGTTGACAGGTGACAAAGGACCAATGAAAAATTAAATATAACAAATGAACGTGAAAAAAGTTCAACTGACAGATTATATGTGATAGATAACAAATGGAAAAAACAGACAGATGATAGATGACAAATTACAGATGACAGCTGAAAAATGACCGATGACAAGTGACAGAAGACGAAAGACCAATGACATTTGCCAGTAGGCAGCTAGCAAATGACACATGTCATTGCCATCTATCTTATGTGGGGTTTCTTTTGTCGTCGGCCATTTGTCAAATGTCATTTTCATCTGTAATATTACGTCTTAGTCATCTGTCATTGTTCATTTGTCATCTGTTATTTGTCAACTGTTGTCATCTGCCATTTTCCATTTGTAATCTGTAATTTGTTACTGTGAATTGTCATATGATAAATGACAGAAGATAAACTACAGATTGAAAATGAAAGATGGAAAATGGCAGATGACAATTGACGACATACGATAATGACGAATGGCAGGTGACATATGTCAATTTTCATCTGGCATTGTCCATATGACAGATAACAGTTGACAAAAGACAGTTGAAAAAATTACAGCTAAATAATTACAGATGCATATGATAAATGGGAAATGAAAGTTGACAACAGGAATTGACAGGTGACAAATGACAGATGGCAAGTGAAAAATGCAGAGGACGAGTGGCAAATTATATATGACAGACTTATTTTTTATTTATTTATTCAGTCAATGGAATTCAGTATCCTTACAGACTAAAATGATATAGCTAGTTGTTAAAATTAACTATTTTTATATATTCAAAGAAATATTTCATACAAAATTGATTTAAAAATTTCTTTAGACATACTAAAATCAATGCTGGGTTTAGAGTATTTTTGTAATTTATTATTAATTGAATTTATACTCAAAAATGTACGAGATAAGGGTCCATTTCGACCATAATTCGTGCGGTGAAATGAAATATTAAAAATATTCAAAACACGTAAACTCCTCGGTGGGACAAAAATGGGTACTAACGATAATAAATCTGGAGAATCAATTTTATTATTAAGAATGTCAAATATAAAACATGCAGATTGGAACTTTCTTCGAGTTTCTAAACTTTGCAATCTCAGTAATAAACACATAGATTTATAAGAGGGCGTGTCAGCAGTGAATTTTTTTAGAGCAAACTTTGTAAAACGTCTTTGAATCCTTTCAACACGAGATATATGGAAGTTGCAGTAGGGGTCCCAAATGATTGACGCGTATTCAAGTTTAGATCTGACATAGGCTGTATAAACAATTTTAATGGTATAAGTATCAGAAAATTCTGCGCAATTTCTTTTTACAAAAGCAAGTACCTTGTAGGCTTCAAAAATAATGTGGTCCAAATGCGGAACAAATGACAAAGACGTATCAAACATTACACCTAAGTCTAAGATGCTATTTGATTTTTTGAGAATATTATTTCCAATCTTAAAAATTGATTGGATTGGGTTTAAACACCTGTAAAATGAAACATGGGAACATGAAATGTTCAACTCAAGCTTATTCTCCTCACACCACACAACTAAATTATTAAGATCATGTTGCAAATCAAAAATATCACGAACGATTCGACTTTTTTAAAGATTTTGAGATCATCCGCATATAAGAGGAAAATTAGAGCTATAAAAACACTTTCCTCTATCATTAATGAATAAATTTAAAAGAAGTGGAGCAAGGATACTACCTTGAGGCACACCAGCATTTTGGAGATAAGGACTAGATACAAATCCTTCTATTACAACTTTGCACACTCTGCCGGTGATATAGGAATAAATCATGCAAGAAAGTTCGAATGAAACCCTAAGCTCTGTAGGTTTAAATATAAAACATCATGCGAAACTCTATCGAATGCTTTGCTTAGATCAGTATATATAGACTCGACCTGCTTATAATGTTCAAGGGCGGATAAACACTACTCAGTAAATAATGTTAGATTTGTAGTAGTGGATCAACCAGAGAAAAACCCGTGTTGATGTGGTGTAATAATCGACTTGCAGGCAAAAAATATTTTTTTATTGACTATATGCTCAAATACTTTTGATATACACGACAGTTTAGAAATGGGTCTGTAGCAGGTTACATCGTCTTTCCTACCATGCTTAAATACAGGTGTGATTGTAGCAACCTTCCATTTATCAATAAATATACCTTCAGATAGAGACAGTCGAAATATAAATGGTAAGACAGGTGCAATAATTGCGGAACACATTTTAAAAAAATAGGCACACAAACTATCGGCATCGCTTTAAAAACTATTTTTGATCTTATTAATAGCTTCCATAACGTCATCATCAAATATGTAAACATTTCCCATGTTTACGACAGAACATGAAATTGCGGGTGTATTGTTGCAAGTCGAGGTTACCTTAAAATTTGACTGAAAAAACTAGCAAACATATTAACAACCTCGATTCATGACTGGGAAGTCATGTTGTTATATTTAACAGTAGATGGGATATCAGAAGATCTCTTTTTGGATTTTACAAATGACCAAAATCCTTTTGGTCCCTTTAGATTAAAACATTTCCTGTTTAAAACCAAGCTAGCTTATAAGGCTTATTTATTCTTTAAGGGCACATTGACCCAAGCATTGAAAAAATTAAAAACCAGTAGCAAATTAAAATCACAAGCATTATAGTTGAAGAATTCATTATATAATTAAAACAATCTAATTGTATTACAATAGGAACATAATGTGAATTTGAGAGACTGAAACCAACGATTCATATAACTCAAACTTGCAGTCACTTGGTATAAATATAAGGACTAAAAAATGATGTAAAAGATTGGCCAAATGATTAATTTGCCCTAATCCCAAGCTTAATAAAGTATCACCAAAATTGATTTCAGAGTCTCTATTTACATTAGTAGGTGTTAAAAAAACATTCTTGTCAACTTTAGACCAGTAAATGCTTAATAAATTAAAATCACCCGTTACACACACAAACGTATTAGCATCAATACCTCCTTCCAATGCAACAATATTAGACAAATGATTAAAATATATGATATCCTGACTACCAGGTGGACTATAAGATAAGGCTAGTAATAATTTTATATTAGGTCCAAAAATATAAACACCAATTTGGCCTAAAAGGCCATCAACATCAGCAATATAAGATTTATATATTGATTTAACGGCAACAAGAACACCACCACCACGGGAGCATCCAGTGCGACTCAAACTTCTATCCTTGCGGTACACTTTATATAGGTTTAGATAAAAAAATTCTGCATCAAAGAAATCTGCATTAAGCCACGTTTCCACAAAAATTTAAAATTTGTTGAGCTTTAGTACGGATGCCGGACATATTTTGGTAAAATATCTTTGGACCCGTCCAAGATTCATCAATGGGGCATATTTAGAGCTTCCTTTTTTGGAAAATTTTGAAACGGACGTATCCTAATGTCCTTTGGCTACAATTTAGGGTTTAAAATCTCATTACACAGGCTTTAAGAAAAACCCCGTTTTAAAATTTATCTTCTTTAACTCCGATAATTGTGCATCTTTATTACTAATTTATAACATTCAAGAGAAAATTTTTCAATTTGCGAAATGTTTGCAACATAATTTAGAATCTGATCACATGAAACAGATGGCTTAAATGATGAAATGTGTATCCATTTTTTAGAGGCCACAACAGCTAAATCACTTGTAATGTTATTTTCGCCATAAACAACACGACCCTTCCTTTTCCTACGCCTTTGTGCAGTTTCCCAACTCATACTTGTTTGATAGTTGGGATCCAACGTTTTATTATCATTGTTTACATTGTTTGTATCTAATGTACTTAACGACGACACAGATGATGCATATGTTACAACGCGTTGTGAGTTAGAACTGTTCGCTGCTTGTTCGACAGTTTCTATTAGAGGCGCATTTAGACTTTGGACCTTACTAACAACATCAATGTTAGTAGTTCCAATATGCTGCTGATGTTGCTTGATTTGTTTTGGTTGCTTATTTGTAGGTTGCTTGCTTTTCTCCAAACATATTTTGCTCTCACATGCTTTATCACTCAGCGAAGAATTTATTATTGCTTTAAGCTCTCTCACTTCATTCGTCAAAGAAGAAATATGAGTAACAAGGTTTGATGTAATTGAAAGACAGTCATTGCAGTTGAAAACAATATTAATGTTTTTAACAAATATTTCACCAACATTTGTGTCGATATTCGCACATATCAAATGAAATTTAGATCTGCATATGTGACAGGCAATGTATTTTGAGTTTAAAGAATTAAATCACTTCGCGCAAATAGAATTGTTGGATGGCTCCATAACAAGCACGTTTAATGCAGTCGAATGACAATTATCAACTGATGACAAATAACAGACCACAAATATCAGAATATCATTATGTAAACCAAGTACAAATTTCAGCAATTTTTAATGAAAACGCCAAGGCGTGGACTGATGCTTATAATGCATGGTAGCATATACAATCCTAGATTACATAGTGTAGTAATTAGCGAATATTTGGTGGTTATAATTATATGAGGGCTAATTATGCATGACCGACATATGTCAATTTGGAACCCTGTTTTTTATCACTATTACCGGAGTGATTCCAACCGATGGCTAAATCGTCTTAAAATTCCATAATTTGTAAGGTAAACCTGACTATTTCGAGCAAAGACTATCCCCTAAAATATGGTAGAATATGCCTATATGGGGCGTACACACGGAACTAATCAACTAATTATTTAAAACGGGTCGAATACTATTAATTTTTGGTAGGAAGATTTGTTACCATATGCGACTACAAAATACCAAATTGCTGCGAATTATGTTGAAAAATGCGCTAAAGAACCCCAAAATACCGAGAATTTAGGGTGTCTTATATGGAAGCTACCCAAAAAAATTCGGTTGAAATACGCGATCAAGAAACTCAAAATACCGAAAATTGGGGGTGCCCTATCCAAAAAAATGGGCCGAAAAAATTGGTACCCAATAAGAAACCATTGTACCAAATTTCAGCGAATTCGATTAAAAACGCTCTTAAATTCCCCAACATACCGTAAATTGGGGAGTACCGTTGTATCCCAGCATCGAACTTGAACTGCATGCAGACAAAAGATGGCATATGACAGTTGACAGGTAACAAATGACAAATGAAAATGGCAGATGACGAGTGGCAAATGATATATGACAGATGACAAATAACAGATGACACGTGACAAACGACAAATATCAGAAAACAGATGCAAGTGAAAAAATCACCCCTATTCCGTATGTCGTCGACGCTTCTCTTTCGACATCACTTCGCATCGACATCACTTCGACACTGATTTGGTATTCTGTAACACTCATGCGACGATGTCGACTATTTATCGATAATATCAATAAAAACAAAAAACACATCTCTAGAAATGTGGTCAGCTGTTTATTTTGTTGAATATTTTTGGGCAAAAATGTGTTTGTATCCTTCACCGCACTGTGGCACAGGGCATTATGTCTTAGTAAATATTTTTGCAACGACCAAAAAGAAACGAGATAGACCAATAGTTACTTTTTAGTATATATGTACATAGAATTATTTTTCAGTCGATTTATGCATGTCCCTCCATTCATGTGTTATTTTAAACAAGTTACATGCCACCATTATGATCCGAACGGGATGAATTTTGAAAAAATCCATCCAATTGGAATGAAATTTTATTTCCATATAGACGAGTCATATTGATATTGGTCAAAATCGGTTCAGATTTATTTATAGATCCCATATATTTATCTTTATTTACACTTTATTTTGCATTAAGTATTGAATAGATTCTAGAATAATGTATCCTGTTTTTGTCCGGTCATGCTTTTTTTTAATTTCTAAAAAAATGTTCAAACGCTTCAGTCGTCAACAATAACCATGACGAAGATATCTTCGACATCGTCGCCGTCACACATTGTTACGGAATACCAACAATGTTTCAATAGTTATCGATAAATGTCGACCACGACATATTGAATAACAATTTGCAAAAGACGACTCTCTTCGACGTCGTTTCGTGTCGACGACGACATACAGAATAGGGGTGAACATAAATGGCAAATGACAAGGGACAGATTAAAAGTGATAGATAACAAATGACACATGGAAGAAAAAAAAGACAGATGATAACTGACTGATGGCAAAGACAATGAGGGATGAAAAGTGACAGCTTATAGATGACAAATGGCAGACGGAAACTTAAAAATGAACAATATTCTCTTGCCATATTTGTCCTCAAATGAAAATGGACAGATGACAAGGTACAGATTAAAAGTGATAGATAACAAATGACACATGGAAGACAAAAAAGACAGATGATAACTGACTGATGGCAAAGGCAATGAGGGATGAAATGTGACAGGTTATAGATGACAAATGGCAGACGAAAACTTAAAATTACAATTTTTCTTTTGCCATATTTGTCCTCAAATTACAATGGATAGATGATATATGGCAGAAGAAAATGCTATATGACAAATTACAGATAACAATTGACATATGTCACCTGACATCAGTAATCTTTTTCCATCAGATAACAAATGGTAATTGACGAACAACACGACAAGCGACAGATGGCATTTGACAAATGGGGAATGACAGATGACAAGTTGGCAGGCAGTTGACAGGTGCCAATTAACTGGCATATAAAGAAAATCAAAAAACAAATAACATATGTCAACTGACAATTAATAAAAGACAGATGAGAAATGGCAAATGACAAATGACTGATGCAATTGACATATGACGAATGACCCATATCAAATGACAAATGGCAGATGACTAATGAAATATGACAAATGGCAGATGACAAGTTGCAGATTACTAATGACAGAGTACAAATGAAAGTAGACATATGAGAAATAAAAAATGACAGATGGCATATGAGAAATGAGAGATGACAAGTTATATATGAAAAACGGCTTTACCACTAAATACCACGATTTGTGCGAATTTCTATGGTATGTGTAGATCAGGGTTAGCCAACAATACATATGCAAACTGCTATGATAGTGTTGGACACACGCATAGATCCGTTGGGAGAGTAATTTTCGCTCGGTACAGATCGTCTATGTTAAAGCATTGCAAAGCATACGACATGTTCGATGTCGAGAATAATGTTGAGTTCGAACACAGAACTGTGATTGTATTGGTACTCTCCCAACGCGCCCACGGGCGCCTGTTTGGTGAACAGTGGTGTAGATAGTGTCAAATACAACCCCTCTTCACCGAAAAATTCGGTCTCCTACAAGTATTAAAATTGCAATGCTACAAAAAAGGTTAAAACTCCAATAGTTGCCTTACAAAAATATGGATTTAAAATTTATTACTAATATTACTCTAAGTTAAAAAATATACATTTCTATGAATTTTTGAATTCATGTAGAACAATTCCTATTAAAAATATGATGGAAAAAGATTACTGATGTCAGGTGACATATGTCAATTGTTATCTGTAATTTGTCATATAGCATTTTCTTCCATATATCATCTGTCCATTGTCATTTGAGGACAAATATGGCAAAAGAATATTGTAAATTTTTAAGTTTTCGTCTGCCATTAGTCATCTATAACCTGTCACTTTTCATCCCTCATTGTCTTTGCCATCAGTCAGTTATCATCTGTCTTTTTTTTTCTTCCATGTGTCATTTGTTATCTATCACTTTTAATCTGTACCTTGTCATCTGTCCATTGTCATTTGAGGACAAATGTGGCAAAAGAATATTGTTCATTTTTAAGTTTCGGTCTGCCATTTGTCATCTATAACCTGTCACTTTTCATCCCTCATTGTCTTTGCCATCAGTCACTTAACATCTGTCTTTTTTTTCTTCCATGTGTCATTTGTTATCTATCACTTTTAATCTGTCCCCTGTCATTTGCCATTTATATTTTTCACTTGCATCTGTTTTCCGAAATTTGTCGTGTGTCAGGTGTCATCTGTCATATATAATTTGCCACTCGTCATCTGCCATTTTCATTTGTCATTTGTTACCTGTCAACTGTCATTTGTCATATGCCATCTTTTGTCTGCATGCAGTTCAAGTTCGAATATGGGATACAACGGTACTCCCCAATTTACGGTATGTTGGGGGAATTTAAGCGCGTTTTTAATCGAATTCGCTGAAATTTGGTACAATGGTTTCTTATTGGGTACCACATTTTTTCGGCCCATTTTTTCGGACAGGGCCCATATTTTTCAACATAATTCGCAGCAATTTGGTATTTTGTAGTCGCATATGGTAACAAATCTTCCTACCAAAAATTACTGTAAACCAATTACAAATTTCAGCAATTTTTAATGAAAACGCCAAAGCGTGGACTAATGCTTATAACGCATAGTAGAATATACAATCCTCAAACTACAGTAATTTAGATTACATAGTGTAGTAATTAGCGAATATTTGAAGGTTATAATTATATGAGGGCTAATTATGCATGACCGACATATGTCAATTTCGACCGCAGTTTTTTTTATCACGATTAACGTAGAAAGCGGAGTGATTCCAACCGATGGCTAAATCGTCTTAGAATTCCATAATTTGTAAGGTAAAACTGACTATTTCGAGCAAAGACTATCCCCTAAAATATTGTAGAATACACCTATATGGGGCGTACACACGGAACTAATCAGCTAACTATTTAAAAGCGGTCGAATACTATTAATTTTTGGAAGGAAGATTTGTTACCATATGCGACTACAAAATACCAAATTACGCGAATTATGTTGAAAAATGCGCTAAAAACCCCAAAAATACCGAAAATTTAGGGTGTCTTATATGGAAGCTACCCATAAGAAATTCGGTTGAAAAACGCGATCAAGAAACCCAAAATACCGAAAATTGGGGGTGCCCTTATATGGGCCCTATCCGAAAAAATGGGCCGAAAAAATTTGGTACCCAATAAGAAAACAACCGCGTCCCCTCGCAGCAGCAACAACAAAGAACTAAACAAAAGCGTTTGCCCGCATACAGAGCACAAAAGTAAAACTTACTCATTCACCTTCCCCTCGTCCCTTCTGGATCTCGTTACGATCCAAACATAATATGTTTGCATCCAAACATATGTTTGTTTGCAACCAGTCCTAAACATAAATATGTTTGGATGCAAACATATTTCTAACATATATTTTTCTGCGTGTACTATAATACATGAGACACTGCGCCCATATACCAATTGGCAATAAAAAAATATACACAGCGAAAATAATTGAAATACGCTTAATGTTTGAATATTTATTTTTTGATGAAATGGAACGGAAAAATTGTACACCGAGTATATCTTTTTGAATCTCTTTAGAATAAATAAAATCAGTATTAGAGACACCAAGACACACACCTGGTTAAAAATATGGGTTTACCAAATTAGAAATGGAGTAAGATATGCTTTAATTTAATTATAAAAATACGCTATTCCATTCCTACAAAAATGTATTGAAACTAGTTTATATATATATATATATATAAACAATCCTCACAAAAGTTAGTTTTTACTCTAACAATGGAACCTTTACGAAAAATGTCAGCTGTAATGTCATGTTCATAAAAGAAAAAGAGAAACACCGTAAGAATTGTCAAAAAGGGGGAAAAACTACCCGTTTCTCATAGAATATATACTCTTTGCACGAAGGCTATCTTTTGCCTTATATTGGATATAAGTAACTAATTTGCTTGGTCCCAACTAGTTATATGAATTTCTGCACCCTTCGCATTCATCTGCACTAACAAGCTTCCATTAACCATTACCTACATCACGAATCCTCCTGGCGATTCCTCTGATTACCTTCTGATGCTTTTGGAAAAATTTAGTAATAACTAGAAATTCATCGAAATGCACGAAATGTAAGAAAAGTCCTGCGAACCAAGCACTGGTCTAAGGGTGATGTTTTTAAGGGCGATATTCATCGAAAAATAAAATTTCCAGTGCAGTCGTAACTAGAAAATAGGGTTATTTCCCTCCGAGTCTTCCTTTTAAGTAGTAAGAAAATAAACTTGTAAAAACTAAGACCAATCCCATATAATATTCAAACTTTCTCAAAATGTTTTAAATCTGGTCAGCTTGCCATAACCGCATTCACAATAGGACGATATTGATGCGATGCAATATTTTTATTCTTTCTTAACCCGGTACAGTTATACAGCGGCCAGATGACATATGTCATTCATCATTTTTATCGGTCATGTGTAATTTTGGATGGCATATGACACATACATAACAGATGACCAATGACAGATGACCGATGGCAAATAACAGGTGATAGATGACACTTACGGATGACTAAGCGACAGATGATCAATGACAGATAACTTATAACAGATGACAACAGGCAGTTGACAGGTGACAAAGGGCCAATGAAAAATGTCATATAAAAAATGAAAGTTAAAAAAGTACAAATGGCAGATTATAAGTGATAGATAACAAATGACAAATGGAAAAAACAGACAGATGATTGATGACAAATAACAGATGAAAGCTGAAAAATGACCGATGACAAGTGACAGAAGACAAATGACATTTGCTAGTAGATAGCTAGCAAATGACACATGAAGATGTCATGTCATTGCCATCTATCTTATGTGGGGTTTCTTTTGTCGTCGGCCATTTGTCAAATGTCATTTTCATCTGTAATATTACGTCTTAGTCATCTGTCATTGTTCATTTGTCAACTGTTGTCATCTGCCATTTTCCATTTGTAATCTGTAATTTGTTACTGTGAATTATCAGAATGACAGGTGACATATGTCAATTTTCATCTGGCATTGTCCATATGACAGATAACAGTTGACAAAAGACAGTTGAAAAAATTACAGGTAAATAATTACAGATGCCTATGATAAATGGGAAATAAAAGTTGACAACAGGAATTGACAGGTGACAAATGACAGATGGCAAGTGAAAAATGCTGAGGACGAGTGGCAAATTATATATGACAGATGACAAATATCAGAAAACATATGAAATTGAAAAAGTTTTTGTAAACCATTATGTGAACCAATTACAAATTTCAGCAATTTTTAATGAAAACGCCAAAGCGTGGACTGATGTTTATAACGCATAGTAGAATATACAATCCTCAAACTACAGTGATTTAGATTACATAGTGTAGTAATTAGCGAATATTTGGAGGTTATAATTATATGAGGGCTAATTATGCATGACCGACATATGTCAATTTCGAACCCAGTTTTTTATCACGATTAACTTAGAAAGCGGAGTGATTCCAACCGATGCCTAAATCGTCTTAGAATTCCATAATTTGTAAGGTAAAACTGACTATTTCGAGCAAAGACTATCCCCTAAAATATGGTAGAATACGCCTATATGGGGCGTACACACGGAACTAATCAGCTAACTACTTAAAAGCGGTCGAATACTATTAATTTTTGGAAGGAAGATTTGTTACCATATGCGACTACAAAATACCAAATTACGCAAATTATGTTGAAAAATGCGCTATAAAACCCAAAAATACCGAAAATTTAGGGTGTCTCTTATGGAAGCTACCCATAAAAAATTCGGCTGAAAAACGCGATCAAGAAACCCAAAATACCGAAAATTGGGGGTGCCCTTATATGGGCCCTATCCGAAAAAATGGGCTGAAAAAATTTGGTACCCAATAAGAAACCATTGTACCAAATTTCAGCGGATTCGATTAAAAATGCGCTTAAATTCCCCAACATACCGTTGTATCCCATCTTCGAACTTGAACTGCATGCAGACAAAAGATGGCATATGACAGTTGACAGGTAACAAATGACAAATGAAAATGGCAGATGACGAGTGGCAAATGATATATGACAGATGACAAATAACAGATGACACGTGACAAACGACAAATATCGGAAAACAGATGCAAGTGAAAAAATATAAATGGCAAATGACAGATTAAAAGTGATAGATAACAAATGACACATTGAAAATAAAGACAGATGATAACTGACTGATGGCAAAGACAATGAGGGATGAAAAGTGACAGGTTATAGATGACAAATGGCAAACGAAAACTTAAAAATTTACAATATTCTTTTGCCATATTTGTCCTCAAATTACAATGGACAGATGATATATTGCAGAAGAAAATGCTATATGACAAATTACAGATAACAATTGACATATGTCACCTGACATCAGTAATCTTTTTCCATCAGATAACAAATGGCAATTGACAAACAACACGACAAGCGACAGATGGCATTTGACAAATGGGGAATGACAGATGACAAGTTGGCAGGCAGTTAACATGTGCCAATTGACTGGCATATAAAGAAAATCAAAAAACAAATAACGTATGTCAACTGACAACTAATAATAGACAGATGACAAATGACTGATGCAATTGACATATGACGAATAACCGATATCAAATGACAAATGGCAGATGAGTAACGAGATATGACAAATGGCAGATGACAAGTTGCAGAGTACTAATGACAGCTGAAAATTACAGAGTACAAATGAAAGTAGACATATGAGAAATAAAAAATGACAGATGGAATAATAACGGCTTTACCACTAAATGCCACAATACTGTCAAATACAACCCCTTTTCAACGAAAAATTCGGATCTCCTAAAAGTACTAAAATTGCAACGCTACAAAAAAGGTTAAAACTGAAATAGTTGCCTTACAAAAATATGGATTTAAAATTTATTACTAATATTACTCTAAGTTAAAAAATATACATTTCTATGAATTTTTGAATTCATGTAGAACAATTCCTATTAAAAACATTGTGATTAAATCATTGCCACAGAAATTGTAAAAATAGTAGAATTATAGGTAAACAAATAACAGCTCCATATCATTCATAATATGAAGTCATGTATATATAATAAAAATATCGCATAGCGTTTACTTAATATATCAATCATAAATTGTCTTTTAATTTATTGTTTTATTTTTCTTGTATAATTTTAGGAACGGCGTGTTAAATTTCAATCTGAAGCCATTAAATAAGAAATTAAATGTACAGTTATTATATTACTCTGAAAGGAGTATGATTCAATTGTAAATTCGTAATAAAACGTGTTTTTATTTATTTATACAGTTGTTTATTTATGATAATAAATATTCTACCCGGAGGAAAGAAATCGCCTCTCTAACATATGTCCCAAACATATTTTGCAGCGAACAGTCCCAAACATAACATATGTTTCCATCCAAACATATATATGTTTAGGATGCAAACATATATATGTTTGGATGTGAACATATATATGTTTAGATGCAAACATATGTTATGTTTGGATGCACACCTATGTAATGTTTGGATGCAAACATTTATATGTTTGGATGCAAACATTTTTATGTTTGGATGCAAACATTTATATGTTTGGATGCAAACATATATATGTTTAGGTGTAAACATATATATTTTTGGATGAATTCAAAGTTTATTTCAAAAAAATATTTACATCCAATGTATATATAATTTGTTTTCTGAATTTAAACATATATATGATGTTTCCCTTGTGTACAATGAATCCAATATAAAAATATAAATTTCATAATAAATATACATTTAAATATAAATGAAGTCAAATATAAATGTATTTAAAATTATATATATTTAAATTTCTATTTCTATTTTGAAATGATAGATATAGACATGAATAGATATAGACATTCGTCAATGATGGCCTTTGCGATATTAACCCTATCATTATTTTGCAACCGCTTTTCGTTGATAAAATGTCTCCATATTTTATTCACAGCCGGAATAGATTTGACAAATTCGACGTCATAAGCGAAAGAAGAAATTATAGATGTTTTTCGGGAAAGCTCTTCAGAACCAGCTAAAAATTCGCATTCCGACAAAGCCCCACTACCTGTGGATGCTGATGTCGCAGATCGCACTAAACCTATATAAAAATAAAATATGTAAAAAAATTAAAAAAAAATAAAATAATAAATGCAGTATTCTTACCTCCAATTTGCAACTCAATTTGAAATGTTGGTGTTGACATATACTGAAGAAGAACTTTTTCGAACTGGTCTTCTTTTATTTTTGCACCAAAAACTGATGCTGCAAAATTCTCTGAGGAATAAATTTTAAGTTCCGATTTAGCTGCATCAATATATTTGTTTAAATGGTAAGGTTCGGAGATTTCGACAAAAAATTTGTCCTCTCCAAACACCGTTGGTATTAACATTTTTTTAGAAATGACTATATTTATCTCCAAACAATTCAAGCTTTAAATTAAATAAGATAAATAAAATGAAATAACAAAAATTAATGCAAACGCAACAATATGAACGGGACTATTTTGTTCACTAGCAGACTTAATTTTTTGCACGGCGATGGAAAGAAAATATCGTAATGTTGTAAAGAAGCTGAAGAAAAAAAAACAAGCAAAAATAACCAAAAAATTGACTCATAGGTAAGTGTATGTGTAAGGGGACGCAGCCGATGAAACGCATGTGTTATTGTTCTGACGATTTGTTTTGTTTTACAAGCAGGCCCTTTTGCATGACGATTAAAACAAAGCACATAACAAATGCATTTCTTTAGCCGCGTCCCCTAACACACACACACACACACACACACACTTACCTATGAGTCAATTTTTTGCTTGTTTTATTCTTCAGCTTCTTTAGCAAATTTCACGATATATCAGCTGAGCTAATGACTCTACGTACGTTTCAAGAGTGACGTTTCTTTGGTTCTTTTCCGTTCTTTAGCTGCCGATTAATTTGTGTTGCGCCGATTATATTTCGTCGCCATGCAAACAAAGGTCGCAACAAAAACAACTAAATTAATTTTCTGTCCTCTTGGCTGGTGTGCCCATGACAGATTTACCAAGGTGGATGCAGTAGCTCAACTGATAGATCGTTAAATTTGCTAAAGAAGCTGAAGAATAAAACAAGCAAAAAGAAGTAAAAAAACTTGACTCATAGATAAGTATGTGTAAGGGGACGCAGCCGAAGAAACGCAATTGCAATGTGCTTTGTTTCCATCGTCATGCTAAACAAGAACAACAAACACAAAACACATGCGTTTCTTCGGCTGCTTCCCCTCATACACACTTATCTATGAGTCAAGTGTTTTTAGTTCTTTTTGCTTGTTTGATTCTTCAGCTTCTTTAGCAAATTTAACGATCTATCAGTTGAGCTACTGCATTCACCTTGGTAATTCTGTCATGGGCACACCACCCAAGAGGACAGAAAATGTATTTTATTTGTTGTTGTTGCGACCATGTTTAACAAGCTGTCTTTTTTGCATGGCAATGAAAAAAAAACGGTGCAACAACAACAAAACGCAGAAGACATGCGTTTCTTCGGACGCTTACATATACACACACTTACCACTTTTTTTATTATTTATATTATTAATTTTTTATAATTTATTTTTTTTTATTATATTTTCACTTTAGTAAACACTTTTCTTTAACATTAATTTTTTCCGCGATTGAAAGTAGTTGTTCGCTCTCCGACCGTGATAGACTGAATGAGAGTTCAATGTCAACCGTAATCATGAAATGTGCTAAAGAAGCTGAAAAATAAAACAAACAAAAAAGAACCAGAAAAAAACTTGACTCGTAGGTACGAGTGTGGGTGAGAGGGACGCAGCCGAAGAAACGCAATTGTTATGTGCTTTGTTTCCATCGTCATGCAAAACAAGAACAACAAACACAAAACACATGCGTTTCTTCGGCTGCGTCCCCTTACACACAATTATCTATGAGTCAAGTGTTTTTAGTTCTTTTTGCTTGTTTTATTCTTCAGCTTCTTTAGCAAATTTAACGATCTATCAGTTGAGCTACTGCATCCACCTTGGTAATTCTGTCATGGGCACACCACCCAAGAGGACAGAAAAATTATTTTAGTTGTTGTTGTTGCGACCATGTTTAACAAGCTGTCTTTTTTGCATGGCAATGAAAAAAAAACGGTGCAACAACAACAAAACACAGAACACATGCGTTTCTTCGGACGCTTACATATACACACACTTACCACTTTTTTATTATTTATATTATTAATTTCTTATTGTTTAATTTTTTGTTCTTTTTTTATTATATTTTCACTTTAGTAAACACTTTTCTTTAACATTAATTTTTTCCGCGAATGAAAGTAGTTGATCGCTCTTCGACCGTGACAGACTTAATGAGAGTTCTATGTCAACCGTAATCGTGAAATGTGCTAAAGAAGCTGAAAAATAAAACAAACAAAAAAGAACCAGAAAAAACTTGACTCGTAGGTACGTGTGTGGGTGAGAGGGGCGCAGCCGAAGAAACGCAATTGTTATGTGCTTTGTTTCCATCGTCATGCAAAACAAGAACAACAAACACAAAACACATGCGTTTCTTCGGCCGCGTCCCTCTCACCCACACACGTACCTACGAGTCAAGTTTTTTTCTGATTCTTGTTGATTGTTTTATTCTTCTTCTGTCGTTTGCTTATTTGCTTCACAAGCAGGCCCGTTTTTGCATGACGGTGGAAACAAATCGTCACAGCAACAAAGCACAAAACACATGCGTTTCTTAGACCGCGTCCCTCTCACCCACAAACGTACCTACGAGTCAAGTTTTTTGCTGGTTCTTGTTGATTGTTTTATTCGTCTTCTGTCGTTTGTTTATTTGCTTCACAAGCAGGCCCGTTTTTGCATGACGGTGGAAACAAATCGTCACAGCAACAAAGCACAAAACACATGCGTTTCTTCGGCCGCGTCCCCTCGCAGCAGCAACAACAAAGAACTAAACAAAAGCGTTTGCCCGCATACAGACCACAAAAGTACAACTTACTCATTCACCATCCAAACATATGTTTGTTTTCAACCAGTCCCAAACATAAATATGTTTGGATGCCAACATATTTCTAACATATATTTTTCTGCGTGTACTATAATACATGAGTCACTGCCCCCATATACCAATTGGCAATAAAATACTATACACAGCGAAAATAATTGAAATACGCTTAATGTTTGAATATTTATTTTTTGATGAAATGGAAGGGAAAAATTGTACTCCGAGTATATCTATTTGAATCTATTTAGAATAAATAAAATCAGTATTAGAGACACCAAGACACACACCTGGTTAAAAACATGGGTTTACCAAATTCGAAATGGAGTAAGATATGCTTTAATTTAATTATAAAAATCCGCTATTCCATTCCTACAAAAATGTATTGAAACTAGTATATATATAAACAATCCTCACAAAAGTTAGTTTTTACTCTACCAATGGAACCTTTACGAAAAATGTCAGCTGTAATGTCATGTTCATCAAAGAAAAAGAGAAACACATTAAGAATTGTCAAAAAGGCGAAAAACTACCCGTTTCTCATAGAATATATACTCTTTGCACGAAGGCTATCTTTTGCCTTATATTGGATATAAGTAACTAATTTGCTTGGTCCCAACTAGTTATATGAATTTCTGCACCCTTCGCATTCATCTGCCCTATCAAGCTTCCATTAACCATTACCTACATCACGAATCCTCCTGGCAATTCCTCTGATTACCTTCTGATGCTTTTGGAAAAATTCAGTAATAACTAGAAAATCATCGAAATGCACGAAATGTAAGAAAAGTCATGCGAACCAAGCATGGGTGATGTTTTTAAGGGCGACATTCATCGAAAAATAAAATTTCCAGTGCAGTCGTAACTAGAAAATAGGTTTATTTCCCTCCGAGTCTTCCTTTTAAGTAGTAAGAAAATAAACTTGTAAAAAGTAAGACCAATACCATATAATATTCAAAATTTCTCAAAATGTTTTTACATCTGGTCAGCTTGCCATAACCGCATTCACAATAGGAGGATAATTTTTGATGACATATGACACATACATAACAGATGACCAATGACAATGATAGATGACACTTACGGATGACTAAGCGACAGATGATCAATGACAGATAACTTATAACAGATGACAAATGACAGATGACAACAGGCAGTTGACAGGTGACAAAGGACCAATGAAAAATGTCATATAAGAAATGAAAGTTAAAAAATACAAATGGCAGATTTTAAGTGATAGATAACAAATGACAAATGGAAAAAAAACAGACAGATGATTGATTACAAATAACAGATGACAGCTGTAAAATGACCGATGACAAGTGACAGAAGACGAAAGACAAATGACATTTGCCAGTAGACAGCTAGCAAATGGCACATGAAGATGTCATGTCATTGCCATCTATCTTATGTGGGGTTTGTTTTGTCGTCGGCCATTTGTCAAATGTCATTTTCATCTGTAATATTACGTCTTAGTCATCTGCCATTGTTCATTTGTCATCTGTTATTTGTCAACTGTTGTCATCTGCCATTTTCCATTTGTAATCTGTAATTTGATACTGTTAATTGTCATATGATAAATGACAGAAGATAAAGTACAGATTGAAAATGAAAGATGGAAATGACGGCATTCAATAATGACGAATCACAGAAGACATATATCAATTTTCATCGGGCATTGTCTTATGCCTTGTCTTCAAATGAAGATGACATATGGAAAAAGACAGTACCACATGACAAATAACAGATAACAGTTGACAAAAGTCAATTGAGAAAATTACAGGTAAATAATTACAGATGCATATGATAAACGGGAAATGACAGTTGACAACAGGCAGTTCACAGGTGACAAATGACAGATGGCAAATGCAAAATGCAGATGACGATTGGCAAATGACATATGACAGGTGACATAAAACAGATGATACGTGACGGGCGACAAATATCAGAAAAAGCATGAAAGTGAAAACATATAAATGACAAGGGGCAGATTATAAGTGAAAGATAACAAATGACACATGGAAGAAAAAGAAAGAAGGATGATAACTGACAGATGACAAAGACAATGAGGGATGAAAAGTGTGAGGTTATAGATGACAAATTAAACATTTTCTTTTACCATATTTGTCCTTAAATGACAACAGACATATGATATATGGCAGAAGAAAATGCTATATGACAAATTACAGATAACAATTGATATATGACATATGTCACCTGACATCAGTAATCTTTTATCATCAGATAACAAATGGCAATTGACAAACAACAGATGACAAGTGACAGACGACAAGCGACAAATGAAAGTTGACAAATGGTAAATGACAGATGACAACAGGCAGTTGACAGATGCTAATTGACTGACATATAAAGAAAATTAAAACATTTGTAAAATTTATGAAAAGTGACAACAATTAGGATTTCTCCCAACGAGAGAATAGACGAAGGCATTCATCCAGTGTTTTAGACGTCCGATCGATCCGAGGAGCGAATATTCGGACCACTACTAGGGATACGTAGTCGAGAGTAAAAGTTGACTTTTAGATTTTTGCCTCTGATCAAAAATCGATTTTTAGACTTTTCGATTTTTGCCTTTGATTAAAAAGTCGACTTTTCGTACTTCCGATTTTTCAAATCGATTTTCAATTTTTACCAACTGAAGCAAAATCGACTAAAAATTTTATTTTTTATAAAAATTGTTGTCAACAGATGAAATAAAGTTCTAGAGTGTGTAATCTTTGGGTAATTTCGGCTTTGGAATAATACACCAAGTATATATGAAGAAAATCGAAGGTCGATTTTGACTTTGTCGACTTTGCACTTTCCTCAAAAATCAAAAGTCGATTTCGACTTTTTGACTTTTCAATACAAAAATTCAATTAATCGAAAGCCGATTTACTTATCCCTAACCACTACCTTGTAACGTACCCACCTGCTTGTCGAAAGCACTTCTAGTCCCGTAGCAATACGTAATGTCAGTGGCAACACGTAATGCTAGAAAGAATTATCACCAGAAAAGGAGAAACGTTATTTCAGGAAAAGAGAAAGAACACGAAAACGTGAGCGGGACAAGTCGAGATGTACAGGAGTTCGAATGAAGTTCGGAAATTTTAACCAACGAGTTAAACTACAAACCGACGGCTTTGGTGCAGTTACATCCTGCTGTATAGATATTGAAGGACCACTGGTGACAGACGTGTTGAGGATCTGGAAGTAGCATTTTGAAAAGCTTGTAGTATCAAATAATGGTGGTGAAGATTATACCCCAGAACCAATAAGAAATGATGGTATAGAGTGTATACCACCTAGCCATGATGAGATCAGAATAGCAATCGATCTGCTGAAGAATAATCAGGCTAGAGGAATGCGTGCCCAATGATTGGAACAAATGACAGATGATTAAAAAACAGAGGGCAATTGACAGATGACAAGTAACAGATTACATTTGGCAAATGACAGTTGACAAATGATAGATAACATGACATGTCATCTGACAACACATGGGAAATGGCCGATGAAAAATGACACATGACGAATAACATATGCCATTTGTCAACTTTCACTTGCATTTTGTCGTTTGTCATTTCCCATTTGTCATGTGTCCTTTGTCATCAAATGGCAATTGAAAAGTGCAGACGATAATGACAGGTAACAACAGATAGATGGCAAATGCCAAATGATAGATGTGGAAAAAATGCGATATATGGCAGATCAACGGCCATGTTTCATCGGTCACTTGTCATCTGTTTTCTGTCATTTGGTCTTCTGTCATTTTACATCTGCCATTTGTTATCTGCCATTTACCAGCAGTCAATTGGCAACTGTCATTCGTCCACTGTCACTTGTCAAGTCTCATTTGTCATCTGGCGTTATTCATCGATAATTTTTTTATCTGACATTTGTAAACTGTAATTTGCTCATCTATCATCATTCATTCGTCATTTGTATACTGTCACTTGTCATCTGTTATATATCATCTTCCAACTGTCCTTTGTCGTATAAGTCAGTTGTTATTTGTCATTTGTCACCTATCGCCTGTCACTTGTCATCTCTCATTTGACATCTGTCATTTGCCTTTTGTCATTTTCTATCTGTCGTTTGTCATTTTCCAGATGTAATTTCTAATTTGTCATGTGTCGTTTTCCATTTCTCATTTGTCATCTCCCATCTGTCATATGTTATTTGCCATCTGTCATTTGTTAACTGACATTTGTCATTCGTCCTCTGTCACTTGCCATGTCTCATTTGTCATATGTTACTTATCGTCTGTCAACTGTCATTTGTCATATATCATGTGGGTTATGACAATTGTTATTTGGCATCGATCATTTTTTATATTAATTTTGTCATTCCGTTTGTAATCGAAATATGTATTTCAGACCCTATAAAGTTTATATATTCTTGATCAGGGTAAAATTCTAAGACGATCTAGCCATATCCGTCCGTTCGTCCGCCTTTCCGTCCGTCTGTTGTAATTACGCTATCTTCTAAAGGAATTGAGATTCACTTGAATTCACTTGAAACCCCATTTATTCATAATCAGAATACAATTGTGTGTCGATTTAGTCATGTCCGTTTGTCTGATTAAATAACCTTACGTCGCGCAATATTGAACACAGATCTTGGAAATTTTTTACATACATTGCTACTAAATTTAGGATTTTTAGTATTGGATATATACGCCCCAATATTCGATATTTTGAAGCTTTGGTTTTTAGACTTTTCGATTTTGCTTTGATTAAAAAGTCGACTTCTCCATCTTCCGATTTTTAAAATCGATTTTCAATGTTTACCAACTGAAGCAAAATCGACTAAAAATTTTATTTAGAAGGAACACTGGTGACAGACACAGACAACGTGTTGAGGATCTGGAAGGAGCATTTTGTGGTATCATATAATGGTGGTGAAGAGTATACCCCAGAACCAATAAGAAATTATGGTATAGAGTGTATACCACCTAGCCAAGATGAGATTAGAATAGCAATCGATCTGCTGAAGAATAATCAGGTTAGAGGAATGCATGCCCAATGATTGGAACAAATGACAGATGATTAAAAAACAGATGGCAAATGACAGATGGCAAGTAACAGATGACATTTGGCTAATGACAGTTGACAAATGACAGATAGTATGACATGTCATTTGACAAGACATGGGAAATGGCCGATAAAAAATGACACATGACGAATGACATATGTCATTTGTCACTTTTCACTTGCATTTTGTCGTTTGTCATTTCCCATTTGTCATGTGTCCTTTGTCATCAAATGGCAATTGAAAAGTGGCAGACGATAAATGACAGTTAACAACAGATAGATGACAAATGCCAAATGATAGATGTGAAATAAAATACGATATATGACAGATCAACGGCCATGATTCATTGGTCACTTGTCATCTGTTTTCTGTCATTTGGTTTACTGTCATTTTACATCTGCCATTTGTTATCTGCCATTTACCAGCAGTCAATTGGCAACTGTCATTCGTCCACTGTCATTTGTCAAGTCTGATTTGTAAACTGTCAAGTGCTTATCTGTCATCACTCATTTATCATATGTATACTGTCATCTGTCACTTGTCATCTGTTATTTATCATCTTCCAACTGTCATTTGTCATATAAGTCAGTTGTTATTTGTCATCTGTCATTTGTCACCTATCGCCTGCCACTTGTCATCTCTCATTTGACATCTGTCATTTGCCTTTGTCATTTTCCAGATGTCATTTCTAATTTGTCATGTGTCGTTTTCCATTTTTCATTTGACATCTCCCATCTGTCATATGTTATTTGCAATCTGTCATTTGTTAATTGACATTTGTCATTTGTTAATTGACATTTGTCATTTGTTAATTGACATTTGTCATTCGTCCTCTGTCACTTGCCATGTCTCATTTGTCATATGTTATTTATCGTCTGTCAACTGTCATTTGTAATATCATATGGGTTATGACAATTGTTATTTGGCATCGATCATTTTTTATTTAAATTTGGTCATTCCATTAGTAATTCATTGAAATATGTATTTCAGACTCTATAAAGTTTATATATTCTTGATCAGGGTAAAATTCTAAGACGATCTAGCCATGTCTGTCCGTCTGTTGTAATCACGTTATCTTCTAAAGGAATTGAGATAGGGTGCTGAAATTTTGCATAGGGTTTTATTTTGTTGCAGGCAGGTCAAGTTCGAAGATGGGATATATCGGTCCACGTTTAGGCATAGCTCCCATATAAAGTTACCCCCAATATTTTGTGTTTTGGGGTTCTTGATCGCGTTTTTCAACCGAATTCGCTGAAATATGGTGCATTGGGTTCCTATTGGGTACTAAATGTCTCCACAAAAAAATTATAAATATAGGTCCACTTTTTCTGGTAGCCTCCATATAACGGTACCTCCTAATTAGTGTTGCCAAAATTTGGTTGCTAAAATTTTGTTGAAAAAAAAAATTCTAGAAAGTGCTAAAAATTTGTAAAAGTGCTAAAAAATCTGTAGTTCTTAAAAATTCATTATTCAGACAAGGTGAAGTGAGTGTATGTTCACTTGAAACCCCTTTTATGCATAATCAGAATACAATTGTGTGTCGATTTAGTCATGTCAGTTTGTCTGATTAAATAATCTTACATCGCGCAATATTGAACACAGATCTTGGAAATTTTGTACATACACAGCTACTAAATTTATGATTTTTGGTATTGGATATATACGCCCCAATATTCGATATTTTGAAGCTTTGCTTTTTCAGCCTAATTTGGTATTTAGTGTTCTCCCTGTGTACAAAATGTTCCTATTAAAACTGTCAATAATAGTCAACGTTTTACAAACGAATTCCTTAAAATTTGTTTTTTTGGGATTTGGGATTCTCATTGGCTAAAAACCCTTCATACCAAAAATTATCAATATGGGACCATGGTTCGTTGCATTATTCGTTGTTTTTGTAACTCGAGGCACGTTCTTCAACCAATTTTATATTTTGAATCTTCATTGGGCAAAAAATTAAAATGTTTTCGTATTTTGATGGTTATAACGACATTTTCCGACATTGTTTTAAGGTTTTAGCAGAATTTTCTGGGTTCTTTTACGGTAGAACATATTTATGCGGACATTTTTCTACGCATAAATATAAATATGTAAATGTGTTTTCTTCCATATAAAATTCCCATTATATTTGCGTACTTTTTAGAACCTCTTTCTCATCGACGTGACTGTAATTTAAAAAATGACGCGACCCATTTTCGGTACTCTGAAGTGGTTATAATATGGCATTCTGGATTCCAGATGAAAATAAAATTTTTTTTTCCAGAATGTTTCCAATTTAGTTTCATTACTTTTACAGAGTTATGGGAGCTCTGTAAAAGTAATGAACCTAAAAACGGCCCCACATATTTTGGGTTTTCATTTTCCCATATAATCTACTAGCAAGCAATACCCTAGCTCGACCTTTTTTTAAGGAAATTTTACAAATGTCCGATTACAGCTGAGAAATTACCGACGGCAGTGGCAAAGACAAATGACATTAGCCAATAGACAGCTGCCAAATCAACTACTATGTCCAAGTAAGAAAATCTCAAATTTTGCCTACAAAATGTGAAATGAAAAAACTTTTTGGTGCACGCAATCAAAGAATCACAGTTGTAATTCTTATTAGTGTGTCTGCGTTATGCTATATGCGCTTTTAGTTTGGTTGTAACTCAACCCGTTTTCTCAAAATCAACTAACATGTCAAAGTAAGAAAATCTCAAATTTTGGCTACAAAATGTGAAATTTACCTACATACTGAAAAAACTTTTTGGTGCATGGAATCAAAGAATCAACGTCGCAATTCTTATTAGTGCGTATGCGTAATGCTATATGCGCTTGCAGTTTAGTTGTAACTCAACCCGTTTTCTCAAAATCAACTACCATGTCAATGTAAGAAAATCTCAAATTTTGCCTACAAAATGTGAAATTTACCTACATACTGAAAAAAACTTTTTGGTGCATGTCATCAAAGAATCAATGTTGTAATTCTTATTATTGCGTCTGCGTAATGCTATATGCGCTTGCAGTTTAGTTGTAACTCAACCCGTTTTCTCAAAATCAACTACCATGTCACAGAAGGAAAATCTCAAATTTTTCCTACAAAATGTGAAATTTACCTACATACTGAAAAAACTTCTCGTGCATGTTGTTGAATTGAGCGAAGTTGATTCACCAACTCTGAATGCAACTATGTATAACTTATGTTCCTCTTTAGTGATGACATTTATTCTTATTGTAGTACTTATCTTGTATTCTCTTTTGATCATACCTATGTAACACTAAACTATGTACATTTGAATTTGAAACAGTTAGTCTGAAATAAATATCCACTGTGTAAAGTACAAAGCTCCGCATTTTTCTACAGGTTATGGGCCCAGAGGCCATATGTTTCAGTAACTCACGTGTTGACTTAGAAAATTAAAGGTTATGTCATGGCAAATAATGCAGGGCGAATTAAGCCACTCAATGCTCACAATTATGATACGTGGAAATTGCACATGAAGGCAATTTTGATCAAAGCTGACTTATGGGAATTTGTCGAGGGCGACAAATCAGTTGCAAGTGTAAAAGATGATAAGTGGTTTGCCAGAGATCAAAAGGCATGTGCAGATTTGATGTTGTCCATCGCCCCATCCGAATTAGGATTAATTTCGGAATGTGAAACGTCCAGAGAAATGTGGGAAAAATTGAAGTATACGTTCCAGTCCAAAGGCCCTGCAAGAAAGGCGACATTGCTAAAACGTGTAGCTTTGGCACGTATGAAAGAGGGAGACAACGTTCGTGATCACCTAAATGATTTTTTCGAAGCCATTGCAAAATTAAAAGAAATTAAAGTTGAGATCGGTGATGATTTGCTTGACATTTTACTCTTATATAGCTTGCCCGAATCTTTTGAAACATTTCGCTGTGCTCTCGAGACAAGAGACGAGTTGCCAACCCCCGAAGTATTGAGAGTAAAAATAATGGAAGAAGACGAATCGAGAAGAGTGAAGTCTGAAAGAGAGGACCAGAATGCGCTGTATGCGAGAGGAAATGCAAACAAGAGAAATAACTCCAGAGATCAAAAAAGCACAAAGTGGAGTGATAAAAGGAATGTTCGAAAAAACATGTGTTGCTTTAAGTGTGGTAAGCCGGGCCACTTCGCTGCGAATTGCAGGTCAAAGCAAAATTACAACAATAGAGAAAGCAACGCAGCAACAGAGAACTCATTATTCAATTCTATTGATTCTGCATTCCAGTGTACCGACGTTTCGAACAACTGGTGTTTAGATAGTGGCTGCACTTCCCACATGAGTCCAAATTTTAATCAATTTCATAAGATAAACAAAATAAAGAAGACCCTGTGCTTAGCCAATGGACAAACGAGCGAAATATCGGGAATAGGTGACATGAAATTAAATATAAAAGAAAGAAATAAAGAGTCACACTTCAATGTAAAGGACGTAATGTACGTGAAAGATCCTCGCACAAACTTAATGTCAATATCAAAGCTTGTGGATAAAGGCTACGAAATTCATTTCAAGAAAAGTGAGGCATTGATTATTGACAATAAGAAAATTTTGTGCAGAGCTACGAGAATCGGCAATTTATACTTTTTGAAAAATTCGGATAACACGGCGTAGGGGAGACTGGGGCACCTTCGGCACTTTTTTTTTTAGAGCTCTATATCTCAGAACTTATTCAACATATATAAAAACTGTATGGCTGATTACTGTCCTCTGACACTTAATTATAAAAAACAGTACCAAAAAGATATAAAAAATTAGTATTAGTTAAAAAATTTTACAGTTTTGTTAGAAAAGTCAAATTCGCCGAATGTGCCCCAACCCGGGGTAGCTTCGGCATTTGATGGGGCACATTCGGCACCATAGCCATAGCCGGGTAATTGTCATAGCTATCAGTCTGGTTGAAAATCTGATCCTCTAAAGGCTCTATTTGGTTTAATTATGCCACACAATGTTTGAATTATAGGACTTTATTTTCTAGTGGCGGCCGTTTACATCTCAAGGTCGCACACACCATCAGAAATAGAGGTTTTCTATCGCATTTTTGTCAATACAAGCACGTTTGATCTTATATATGCAATTTCGAACCCTATTAAAGGATTAGTTTTAAAGACAAACTCAAAAACATTTTAAGGAAATAATATTGCACAATCTGTATATGGCCGAATGTGTCCCACTTTACAATGCCGAATGTACCCCGAATATACTTTTTATAGTTTTTTTCATTTTTTTCCATCAGTTTTGTAAAAACATTATATTTTTAAATATTTCTATAATAATACACATCGTAGTTAACCACTTTTTAATAATACTGTCTTAAAAATTTAAAAAGATTGAAATATTACAGAAACATCTATAAAAATACAAAAACCCATGTATCTAAATAAGCTTATTAGCTAGAAATTTCAAACTTTGTGTCAGTTATTTATTTCGATATTCGATACCTATGTATCGAAACTAGTGATGTACGGTGGGAGCTTCATATCGAAAACGCGATTGCCGAAGGTGCCCCGATGCCGAAGGTGCCCCAGTCTCCCCTATATGGCAAACGAAACGGCAAATGATATGGACTTATGGCATCGCAGATTGGGACACCTGAATGAGAAGGATTTAAAAGAATTAGCAACAACAAATAAAGCCTATGGAATCGAAGTTAATAATATCCACAAACTATCACCATGTACAATCTGTCTAAGCGAAAAGCAGACACAAAACAGTTTCCCGAAAAATAGAGAAAGTCATTCGACTGAGCTGCTTCAGATCGTGCATAGTGACGTTTGTGGCCCTATCCAAGTTGCATCTCATTCACAAAGTCGATACTTCGTCACATTCATAGACGATTTTTCACGGTATTGTGAAGTTTATTTTATCCGTCGTCAACACGGCATGCTATATAAGAAATAGATGCCCAACGAGATCGTTAAATGGAGAATTGCCTTACAATTTATGGACCGGTAAGAAAGCATGTTTAAAACATATGAGGTCATTTGGAGCAAAAGCGTATGTCTTGATTAAGGACAGATATAACAGAAAGTTAGATTCAAGGTCAGAGGAGTGTATTTTGGTAGGTTACTCCGAAGAAGCAAAGGCGTACAGAATGTAGTCGCAACAAAGAAAGAAGATAATAATAAGCCGTGATGTAAAATTCGTGAATAAGAACAACAGTGAATTGAAACAAATAAGCGAATCATACGGAGAAGAAGAAGATGATATTTTAATCAAAAGAGAACCCAAATTGATTGACAATGATATGGAACGGAACGAAACATTGAATGAGAATGACAACGAAAGTGAAGGTAATGAAATAGAAATGGAAAACTTAACGGAAAGAGGACAAAACAAAAACAGCGAAATAGTACAGGCTCCGAAAATGAACAAAGGTAGACCACACATTCTAAGGTCCGGTAGCAGAGGTCGTCCAAGGAAAGTAAGCGCAAAAACAAATATGGAAATAAATAATAACGAAGAGGAAAAAGAAAAGGAAAACGACCAAGAAGAAGGTTTTGAGGACTGCGAATTTGTAAACATTGCACTAACTGAAGACCCGGCCACATATCAAGAAGCAATGGAATCAACAGAAAAGGAAAATTGGGAGAGCGCGATTGAAGAATACTTAGCGCAATTAGTCAACAAGACATGGAACATTGTGGAGCGCCTCCCTGACAAACAAGTGATAGGCAACAGGTTAGTATTTCGAACGAAAGACAACAACAAAAAGAAAGTACGCTTGGTTGTCAAAGGGTGTTGCCAGAGGCCAGGGCAGGATTTTACAGCAACTTATTCGCCAGTTGTACGCACATCAACCATAAGACTCGTGTCAGCGATAGCAGCATCCCAAAATTTAGAAATACATCAAATGGATTTTGTGACAGCGTACTTGAACGGCGATCTGAATGAAGATGTCTATACTGAACTGCCAGATTATTTACCAACATTTTTGGAGAAAATAAACAAAAGAGAAATTGCTGAGATTGAACTCAAAAATGAGGCATGAGAGATTTCACAAAAATGGATTAATAATATGAATAAAGTACGCAACCCAGTATGTAAGTTAATTAAAGCGATATATGGATTACGACAATCTGGCGTATTATGGTACAATAAGTTGACGGAAAAATTGAACGAATTAGGACTACGAGCATCCCAACAAGACCCGTGTTTATTTGTATTAAAAAACACAACAAAATAATGATTATCACCATATATGTAGATGATTTGTTAATCGTCACAAATGATGTTGAATGGCGAAATATGATAAAGAAATCACTATCCGAATCATTTAAAATGAAAGACTTAGGCAAAGTCACAAAAATATTGGGCATTGAATTTTCTCATGATATTGATAACAACGTTTTATTTCTAAGCCAAAAGGAGTACACCAAGTCAATATTGAAACGTTTTAAAATGGAAAATTCAAAACCCGTGAAGACTCCACTGGAACAAAATTTTAAGTTAGATTATCCAGCAGAGGCAGACACAGCAGTAATGAAAAAGTACCCATACCAGGTTTTAATTGGATCGTTAATGTACTTGGCTGTGTCTACACGCCCCAATATAACATATGCAGTAAATTTCCTCAGTCAATTTAATAGCAATTATAACATGGAGCATTGGATAGCTGCAAAGCGAATTCTTCGATACCTAAATGGAACTATTGATTACGGACTGGCTTATCGAAAGGACAACTCTCAGATTTATGGATTAACTGATGCTGATTGGGGAAACAACATGGTAGACCGACGATCGTACTCGGGATTTGCTTTTATTATGAGTGGTGCTGCTCTTTCCTGGGAAGCTAAAAAGCAACATACAGTAGCTCTATCAAGCACAGAAGCTGAATTTTTACCAATTACCGAGGCAACAAAAGAAGCTATATATATTAAGCGAATGTTAAACGAATTGGGCATTAAAATTAACAATTTTAAGATATACAATGATAGCCAAAGCGCACAGAAGTTGATACAATCGCCTGGCTATCATTCCAGAACAAAACATATAGATGTTCGTCACCAATTTCTACACCAACAACAACGGAATGGTGACATACAAATTGAATACAAGTCAACGGAAGAAATCACAGCTGATATTTTAACAAAAGGAGTTTGGTTGTAACTCAACCAGTTTTCTCAAATCAACTACCAGTTCAACGGAAGAAAATCTCAAATTTTGCCTTCAAAATGTGAAATTTACCTACATACTGAAAAAACTTTTTGGTGCATGCAATCAAAGAATCAATGTTGCAATTCTTATTAGTGCGTCTGCGTAATGCTATATGCGCTTTCAGTTTGGTTGTAACTCAACCAGTTTTCTCAAATTTTGCCTTCAAAATGTGAAATTTACCTACATACTGAAAAAAACTTTTTGGTGCATGCAATCAAAGAATCAATGTTGTAATTCTTATTAGTGCGTCTGCGTAATGCTATATGCGCTTTTAGTTTGGTTGTAACTCAACCCGTTTTCTCAAAATCAACTACCATGTCAAAGTAAGAAAATCTCAAATTTTGCCTACAAAATGTGAAATTTACCTACATACTGAAAAAAACTTTTTGGTGCATGTAATCAAAGAATCAATGTTGTAATTCTTATTAGTACGTCTGCGTAATGCTATATGCGCTTGCAGTTTGGTTGTAACTCAACCCGTTTTCTCAAAATCAACTACCATGTCAAAGTAAGAAAATCTCAAATTTTGCCTACAAAATGTGAAATTTACCTACATACTGAAAAAAACTTTTTGGTGCATGTAATCAAAGAATCAATGTTGTAATTCTTATTAGTGCGTCTGCGTAATGCTATATGCGCTTGCAGTTTGGTTGTAACTCAACCCGTTTTCTCAAAATCAACTACCATGTCAAAGTAAGAAAATCTCAAATTTTGCCTTCAAAATGTGAAATTTACCTACATACTAAAAAACTTTTTGGTGCATGTAATCAAAGAATCAATGTTGTAATTCTTATTAGTATGTCTGCGTAATGCTATATGCGCTTTTAGTTTGGTTGTAACTCAACCCGTTTTCTCAAAATCAACTACCATGTCAAAGTAAGAAAATCTCAAATTTTGCCTTCAAAATGTGAAATTTACCTACATACTGAAAAAACTTTTTGGTGCATGCAATCAAAGAATCAATGTCGCAATTCTTATTAGTGCGTCTGCGTAATGCTATATGCGCTTTCAGTTTGGTTGTAACTCAACCAGTTTTCTCAAAATCAACTACCATATCAAAGTAAGAAAATCTCAAATTTTGCCTTCAAAATGTGAAATTTACCTACATACTGAAAAAACTTTTTGGTTGTTGTAACTCAACCAGTTTTCTCAAAATCAACTACCAGTTCAAAGTAAGAAAATCTCAAATTTTGCCTTCAAAATGTGAAATTTACCTACATACTGAAAAAACTTTTTGGTGCATGCAATCAAAGAATCAATGTCGCAATTCTTATTAGTGCGTCTGCGTAATGCTATATGCGCTTTCAGTTTGGTTGTAAATCAACCAGTTTTCTCAAAATCAACAACCAGTTCAAAGTAAGAAAATCTCAAATTTTGCCTTCAAAATGTGAAATTTACCTACATACTGAAAAAACTTTTTGGTTGTTGTAACTCAACCAGTTTTAACAAAATCAACTACTATGTCAAAGTAGGAAAATCTCAAATTTTGCCTTCAAAATGTGAAATTTACCTACATACTGAAAAAAACTTTTTGGTGCATGCAATCAAAGAATCAATGTCGCAATTCTTATTAGTGCGTCTGCGTAATGCTATATGCGCTTTCAGTTTGGTTGTAACTCAACCAGTTTTCTCAAAATCAACTACCAGTTCAAAGGAAGAAAATCTCAAATTTTGCCTTCAAAATGTGAAATTTACCTACATACTGAAAAAACTTTTTGGTGCATGCAATCAAAGAATCAATGTTGCAATTCTTATTAGTGCGTCTGCGTAATGCTATATGCGCTTGCAGATTGATTGTAACTCAACCACTTTTCTCAAAATCAACTACCATGTCAAAGTAAGAAAATCTCAAATTTTGCCTACAAAATGTGAAATTTACCTACATACTGAAAAAACTTTTTGGTGCATGCATACTGAAAAAACTAATGATATATGCGCTTGCAGTTTGGTTGTAACTCAACCAGTTTTCTCAAAATCAACTACCAGTTCAAAGGAAGAAAATCTCAAATTTTGCCTTCAAAATGTGAAATTTACCTACATACTGAAAAAACTTTTTGGTGCATGCAATCAAAGAATCAATGTCGCAATTGTTATTAGTGCGTCTGCGTAATGCTATATGCGCTTGCAGTTTAGTTGTAACTCAACCAGTTTTTTCAAAATCAACTACCATGTCAAAGTAAGAAAATCTAAAATTTTGCCTACAAAATATTAAATTTAACTACATACTGAAAAAACTAATACTATATGCGCTTGCAGTTTGGTTGTAACGCAACCAGTTTTCTCAAAATCAACTACTATGTCAAAGTAAGAAAATCTCAAATTTTGCCTTCAAAATGTGAAATTTACCTACATACTGAAAAAACTTTTTGGTGCATGCAATCAAAGAATCAATGTCGCAATTCTTATTAGTGCGTCTGCGTAATGCTATATGCGCTTTCAGTTTGGTTGTAACTCAACCAGTTTTCTCAAAATCAACTACCAGTTCAAAGGAAAAAAATCTCAAATTTTGCCTTCAAAATGTGAAATTTACCTACATACTGAAAAAACTTTTTGGTGCATGCAATCAAAGAATCAATGTCGCAATTCTTATTAGTGCGTCTGCGTAATGCTATATGCGCTTTCAGTTTGGTTGTAACTCAACCAGTTTTCTCAAAATCAACTACCAGTTCAAAGGAAGAAAATCTCAAATTTTGCCTTCAAAATGTGAAATTTACCTACATACTGAAAAAACTTTTTGGTGCATGCAATCAAAGAATCAATGTCGCAATTCTTATTAGTGCGTCTGCGTAATGCTATATGCGCTTTCAGTTTGGTTGTAACTCAACCAGTTTTCTCAAAATCAACTACCATGTCAAAGTAAGAAAATCTCAAATTTTGCCTTCAAAATGTGAAATTTACCTACATACTGAAAAAACTTTTTGGTGCATGCAATCAAAGAATCAATGTTGCAATTCTTATTAGTGCGTCTGCGTAATGCTATATATGCGCTTTCAGTTTGGTTGTAACTCAACCAGTTTTCTCAAAATCAAATTTTGCCTTCAAAATGTGAAATTTACCTACATACTGAAAAAACTTTTTGGTGCATGCAATCAAAGAATCAATGTCGCAATTCTTATTAGTGCGTCTGCGTAATGCTATATGCGCTTTCAGTTTGGTTGTAACTCAACCAGTTTTCTCAAAATCAACTACCAGTTCAAAGGAAGAAAATCTCAAATTTTGCCTTCAAAATGTGAAATTTACCTACATACTGAAAAAAACTTTTTGGTGCATGGAATCAAAGAATCAATGTCGCAATTCTTATTAGTGCGTCTGCGTAATGCTATATGCGCTTTCAGTTTGGTTGTAACTCAACCAGTTTTCTCAAAATCAACTACCAGTTCAAAGGAAGAAAATCTCAAATTTTGCCTTCAAAATGTGAAATTTACCTACATACTGAAAAAACTTTTTGGTGCATGCAATCAAAGAATCAATGTTGCAATTCTTATTAGTGCGTCTGCGTAATGCTATATGCGCTTTCAGTTTGGTTGTAACTCAACCAGTTTTCTCAAAATCAACTACCAGTTCAAAGGAAGAAAATCTCAAATTTTGCCTTCAAAATGTGAAATTTACCTACATACTGAAAAAACTTTTTGGTGCATGCAATCACCATGCGCTTTCAGTTTGGTTGTAACTCAACCAGTTTTCTCAAAATCAACTACCAGTTCAAAGGAAGAAAATCTCAAATTTTGCCTTCAAAATGTGAAATTTACCTACATACTGAAAAAACTTTTTGGTGCATGCAATCAAAGAATAAATGTCGCAATTCTTATTAGTGCGTCTGCGTAATGCTATATGCGCTTGTAGTTTGGTTGTAAGGCAACTAGTTTTCTTAAAACCAACTATCATGCAATCAAAGAATAAATGTCGCAATTCTTATTAGTGCGTCTGCGTAATGCTATATGCGCTTGTAGTTTGGTTGTCACGCAACCAGTTTTCTTAAAACCAACTACCATGTCAAAGTAAGAAAATCTCAAATTTTGCCTTCAAAATGTGAAATTTACCTACATACTGAAAAAAATTTTTGGTGCATGCAATCAAAGAATCAATGTCGCAATTCTTATTAGTGCGTCTGCGTAATGCTATATGCGCTTGCAGATTGGTTGTAACTCAACCAGTTTTCTCAAAATCAACTACCAGTTCAAAGTAAGAAAATCTCAAATTTTGCCTTCAAAATGTGAAATTTACCTACATACTTAAAAAACTTTTTGGTGCATGCAATCAAAGAATCAATGTCGCAATTCTTATTAGTGCGTCTGCGTAATCCTATATGCGCTTGCAGTTTGGTTGTAACTCTACCAGTTTTCTCAAAATCAACTACCAGTTCAAAGGAAGAAAATCTCAAATTTTGCCTTCAAAATGTGAAATTTACCTACATACTGAAAAAAACTTTTTGGTGCATGCAATCAAAGAATCAATGTTGCAATTCTTATTGGTGCGTCTGCGTAATGCTATATGCGCTTGCAGATCAGTTTGGTTGTAACTCAACCAGTTTTCTCAAAATCAACTACCAGTTCAAAGGAAGAAAATCTCAAATTTTGCCTTCAAAATGTGAAATTTACCTACATACTGAAAAAACTTTTTGGTGCATGGAATCAAAGAATCAATGTCGCAATTCTTATTAGTGCGTCTGCGTAATGCTATATGCTTATTAGTGCGTCTGCGTAATGCTATATGCGCTTTCAGTTTGGTTGTAACTCAACCAGTTTTCTCAAAATCAACTACCATATCAAAGTAAGAAAATCTCAAATTTTGCCTTCAAAATGTGAAATTTACCTACATACTAAAAAACTTTTTGGTGCAAATCAAAGAATCAATGTCGCAATTCTTATTAGTGCGTCTGCGTAATGCTATATGCGCTTTCAGTTTGGTTGTAACTCAACCAGTTTTCTCAAAATCAACTACCAGTTCAAAGTAAGAAAATCTCAAATTTTGCCTTCAAAATGTGAAATTTACCTACATACTGAAAAAACTTTTTGTTGCATGCAATCAAAGAATCAATGTCGCAATTCTTATTAGTGCGTCTGCGTAATGCTATATGCGCTTGTAGCTTGGTTGTAACTCAACAAGTTTTCTCAAAATCAACTACCATGTCAAAGTAAGAAAATCTAAAAATTTGCCTTCAAAATGTGAAATTTACCTACATACTGAAATTTGCCTTCAAAATGTGAAATTTACCTACATACTGAAAAAACTTTTTGGTGCATGCAATCAAAGAATCAATGTCGCAATTCTTATTAGTGCGTCTGCGTAATGCTATATGCGCTTTCAGTTTGGTTGTAACTCAACCAGTTTTCTCAAAATCAACTACCAGTTCAAAGGAAGAAAATCTCAAATTTTGCCTTCAAAATGTGAAATTTACCTACATACTGAAAAAACTTTTTGGTGCATGCAATCAAAGAATCAATGT